>NW_021636627.1:0-39857 GCF_004799145.2 Neltuma alba | reverse complement strand
TTAACTGAGTCCTTGCTTTAGGTTAATTTTGCATGTATTAATTATCTTAAAAGTTGGATTGTATTGATATCTTTTTTAGTCCCTCAAATTCAACCTCATTTTAATTTTGAGTCTTAAATTTTAACTCAGTGACTTTGGTCTCTTGGAAACCTCACAATTCAAAGATAAAAAAATCTTTAGGTGGAACTAAAATGAGGTCAAAATTTTAGGAAACAAATTAAAATTCATTGGTTTCAAATTTTAGTCATCAAAACTAAAACAAATTCAAACTTTAGAGACTGAAGATATAATATATACCGTTCTTGCTATAAAACCTGACTCTATAATTATATGAAATCGAGTTTTGTTTTTGGAGTGAAGAGATAAGATTTCATTTTCAATGTGAACTCACATGGATTATAATTATGACTTCAGAGTTTTGACATCTTTTCTCTGCAAACATGTCAAATGTATTAACTGCTTTGCTGCTAACTTCTTCGTAGTTCTTAGTGTGATCCTTCGTCGTCTAAAGGATGATTAATTCAGATAAGCACACATCCTCCATTATTTTCAAGTTCAGCTAATTACCAATTATTTAATGTACACCTCGTCTTAATAATAAAAGAATGATTATATATCACTTTGTATCTTAGATCAAGAATAAAACAATATTTTTTTAAAAACGGCAGAGTATTTTTTTTATATAATAAAAATATTACTTCTTTGGCAAAAAAAATGTATTTCAATTTACATAAAGTGGAGAAAATGAGATGATGATACGCATGGCACCTATAAGACAGCGTGCTTAATTCATTAACTATTTAATTAGTTCATTTACAATGAAAGGGCAATAGATACACTAGGCCCAGAGGTTGCACGTGTCGCATGAATGCCCTGACTATAAACAAGACCAGATACCAAAGTCAAAAGTAGTCAGAACGGGGTTATTAGAGTTGGAGCGTAATCTTATTTATAACTCTTTTCTAATATATTTACACAATAAAAAAAATCTTAAATTTTATTTTATTTAAATTTAATATTAATAATTTTTTTAAACTTTAGACCTATTTAAAATATATTATATCTCATGTAAACAAAGTCAATATAATAATAAGCGGAAGGTAAAAATTATATATTTATAAAAAAAATTTCTCTCAGTACTCTATAAATAGGACAAAAAAATCTCCTCTTTTTACCTTATAAATAGGATCAGAAGAGTACTAACTAAAGTCAGGGTAACAACTATATATGTTTCTCTGAATTGTTTTTAATGTACAAATATCAATTTTTTTCTTGTTAATAGATAGTGTTATTTTATAATATTAGAAGCATATAGGCTCCAAATTTTGTACAGACCATATGTAAGATGAACAATAATATTCATAGATTAATATAGCGTGGCTTTCGATAAAATATATATTTACCTTCTAAAAACTTTGTTAGTGTGTTTGCGTGCGTACATAGATAGTTGAAAGATTTGCCCGCTATGTTAGATCACTAATTCTTTTTTACAACAACATTTCATCAAGAACTCACTAATTATATAATCATGTTTAGCTCGATTGGATGCTGATCTCTTGGCTAGGTAATGAATACAATAAAGTAAAACCTAGAGATATTCATCAAAGTACAAAATTTATTGCACAGTATATAAATATTTGTTTCTTATTCAATTTCTTCTTCAGACTGAAGATTCTTATATTCTTGTGCAATTTAAATGTTGGGATAATGGGATGCAATCTCCTTCTAGCGATCTCTTCATCATATCTTAGATTTCTTCAGGTGTTATAATAAAATGAATATTCTGATTAACTACGATAACTATTTAAGATTCTTTCCGACGATCATAAAAATAATTAAGTGGTGGATTAAAGTCAAACATTTGATACTAACAACTTAAATGAAAATAATTCGTAAGAAAACCTTCTTCATGTCGCTTGAATAATTAAGGTTCATAAGTCCCAAACACAGAGCGCACAATGATTTTGGTATTTTAAATTCTGAAAGTATTTTACAGATGATTCCAAATTTCCATCGTATGTAACCAAACATAAACTCGTTTAATTTTCAACTCTGGTAAAACTCGTCGGCTGATTGAACACTTCAGTCAGCCAAAAGACCCAGAAAGGTACGCATGAATGAAACTCTGTTAAATTTGATTACAATCATATCTGTAACGAACCAGTTCCACGTATTTTATGTCGTCTCTGATAAATTGATAATCATAGTACATACGATATGGTAAACATATAGTACAGAAAGAGAATTAAAAGCGAATACGGATGATCAGTATCAAAAATCTAATCTCGCAGGTAGGAAGTTAAATTATATCAATATGATTTACCAGTGTGTGCGCGTGTGTATGTTGTACGTGCCGATGGAAAACAAAATGGAGAAGGTGCTTAAATTCAATGGTGCATTTAATAAGCGATAACGGACTTCAGGAACAGGAAAAAGAAAGGTCAAACGATGTGAGAGAATTGTGAAAGTTAATGATAAAAAAAAAAAAAACAGTAATATATATATGTGCATTAGTAGCTAGGAAGAAAAGTCTGGGCCTACATATAAACGTGTAAAGATCAATGAAACGGCATTAATGGGACGGAGGTCGGAGGATGATGCCGACGGGCACAGCGACACGTCTAAATCCAACGTTAATTGCATTGGACACAACCACGTCCACGCTCCTCCGAGGTGGGAACTACGGGGAAGTGTTCGCGCAGCTTAATTACCAAAGCTGCTTGTCGATATTTCATTTTTCAAATGAAAATTAAATGATCCACAACTAACCCCGATGCAATTCATTATTATAGCTTACTTAAAAAACGGTTCACATTTTTTCAAATTCTTAAAAAGAACCTCTACTATTATCTTCTTCTTCTTCTTTTTTTTTGCTAGAGGAGAAAGTAACAAAAAGGACTTTCAATATATTCCTTTGATTCTATTTATAATCACTTTTAATATGTTTGACACAGATCAAGAAAAATTTTAATTTTCATTAACTCTCATTTAAAATTTAACAATTTTCTAATTTTATTCCTATTTAATATATATTATATCTCATGTAAATAAAGTCAACACAATAGTAATGAGGGGTAAAATTGTACATCCGTAGAAAAAAATTCTCTCTATCCTGTAAATAAGACTAAAAAAATATCTTCTCTCTCTGTGCTATAAATAGGATCAGAGAAATAATTACAAGCATTTGTGAGGAAAACATTTAATACTCTCTACATTTTGCAATATGACTTATATATTGAGAATCATAAAATTTTCTGGAGTATTGCGACGTATAATAAAATTTAAAAATAGAAGTCTTTATGCATGCCAAGACTAATCCCCAAATTAAGCTGCAGTCAGCTATGCTACCAATTAATTTTTATCTCTTCATTTATTCAGTACTCTCTCTATATATATTATTTATATCAAATTGTATTATTCAGAAGAAAAAAATTGGGCATAGCTCGTGCCTCATGTCATGTCACCACCTCCTTCAGCTGTACGTTTCATGCCCCCAGTACGTGCATTGTCAACTTAATTAGATATAGTTAAAGAACAACATATATAATAGTAGTAATCATCATCATCATTATTGGTGCGCACCGTGTTAGGTGATGATTAATGACCAGTAATTAACATATGGAGGGCTCAAATAAAGGTATTGTCCTCAATAAGCTGATAAGCCAAAGTGGGCTCGGGTCGGAAAAAGACGGTTTGGGTTAATTTATTTTCCTGCGGCTTGCATTAAATAATACTACCTTTAGTTCTAATTATAAGACCTACTTTGTAGTTTACAAACAATATCTTATAATTAGGATCGGAAGTAGTAATTAACATGCACTGCTTATATATTTTAGAGACCACGCATGTAAGTGCAGTGGCCTTTTGTTTATTTAGTTTTTTCACTCTCATATATACCCCATACGGTACAAGCCATGACGAGAGAAAGAATATGCGGGGGGATGTTCTCATGTATAAGGCACCTACCTATTTAAATATTTGAACTCTGCGTTAAAATTTTTAATCATACCCCTAACAATGATGACTATTATTGTCATCATATATAGCAATCTGCGCCAACTAACATTTTAATACGGTCCTTCTTTTTTTTTTTTTGGGAAAATGACAAAAAGGAAGGAAAAACAAGAACCATCCAATTAATATATATGCATATATGCAGCTTCTGCTTCTGGAGAATACGCTCTTATCCAATTAAACAAGAAAGTGAATTGGATATACGGCTCTCTTTATCATGCATTTGAAATGTAAAATTGCGTAGTTTATATCACGTAAATGGGGAATCCAATTTGGAATGACATTGAGTCATTTATTTAGTTACTTAAGTTGGTAAATCAATGAGTACAATATGAGCAGTGTGCTAATAATATAAATAGTAAACAGTATTTAAAAAAAATAGCTCCAGGGGAATAACAAAAAAAAATGAAGCACTGCTAATATGATGGACTTGGTAACTGATAATTTCGGTGGTTTAATTAATAGAGAGACAATAATGTTAAGAAACCAAGCCCCTCAGTTTGACCTCTAATCAAGCTAATTATAAACTGCATAGGTTAGCTAGCTGTAACAATTAAATAGCAAATAAACGACAAAAATTAGGTATGGAAGTTTAGTGTTGTAGGTAGGAATCAATCCTCTGGCACAACTTTTCCTTGACTGGTGTTAAATTAGCTTCTCTAAATATTTGCTTATAATTGACACGCGTATATATCTGTCATGCTTGAGTAGTAAAAATATTATTATCTCTCATCATTTATACATGATACTACCTCCGGTCCTAATTATAAGACCCAGTTGACTTATTTGAGGATATTAAGGAAGTAAGTTAAGTTAGTTATTTGTAATAAATAAGTATTGTCATTCCTAAAATATCCTTGTTAATTAAGTGTATTGGCTAGAACTATCATTATTAGAAGGACTATCTTGGAAAAAGCATAAATATGAGAGACAAAATGGATTGGGGTCTTATAATTAGGACCAAATAAAAAGTCAAATGGGGTCTTATATTAAGGACCGGAAGTAGTATATCCTAGCCAAGAATGGGTCTTAAAAATATTTTTCTATATGGGAGGATTCGAATTATGCTTTCAACCGAGTCAGACTATATAAATATATATATATTTTTAAAATTAAAACCTCGAACAGTACTTTAGCCCTTCCAACATATATATAATATAAGGGCCATTATGGTAATATCGTATGTCAGTTCTTAACCAATTTAGTGGTGAAATGAGAGAGCTTATTAGATAGAATTGTGCATGCATGGATTTGAATGAACGTCCGACCAAAACAATTCTGTCCCTCCACACATTTGTGCCGTACGTGTTTTCCGGTCTGAAGTTAATTTACCTCTTTGATTAATTTAATTCATTAATTAAATTAAATCATTGTTTTTAAAGAAAAATGAGGAGTATCCTCCCTCGGGAAAAAACTAATACTCCTATCAACTCAGGGTATTAAAGATGTTTTCAAAACTAGATTTACTCTATATACAAAATTTGAAAATTGAATTCTTAATTATTTTAAGAGATTATGACTTTTTCTTTTACGTATTCATGATAATCTAAGACCTTGTTTACAATTTCATTACTTATATTAAGTATTTATAAGTATGTTCACATAAATTGAGATAAAATTTTATTTACATATTTATTTTGTATCTCGTGAATCATGATTAAAAAATCACCTTTAAAAAAGACTCGTGCCATCATTTCGAACATGTCCTAAATTAGTTTGATAAGTGTTCAATTTAACAATAATTCCTTTGGTTGTATTTATAGAGTAGAAAGAAAAGATATTTTTTTTGTCCTATTTATAAGGAACTCAGAGAAATTTTTTATGGGTGTATAATTTTACCTTCTATTTATTATTGTATTGACTTTGTTTGCATAAAATATTATATATATTGAATAAGGCTAAAATTAAAAAGTTATTGAATTTTAAATAAGAGTTAATAAAATTTAAAATTTTTCTTGGTCTGCATAAAATATGTTGAAAATAGTTCAGTGAAAAGTATATGAAATGCATGGTGGGTTTCAATAAAAATGGTAATGTTTAATCAACTTAGTTTCCCCAACTATTAAATCAGGTCAAGAGTACATATTATCAGTTATTAATGTCTTTTGTTTTACAAATTAAAAAATTACGAGTATATTATTATTAAGAAAATTAAAAATGAGGCAAATAACAAAGGTTTGCAATTGTTATCTGTAATCCATATCTACAAATCCATAGCTACGAAAAATTTGCACAAATCATCATCAACTATGCATACATATAATTCATTTATTCGTTATAATTCTTTTTATTTATTCTTTTAGATATTAGATATGTCTGACTCATCTTAAATAATTGTGATGTGATAGATTTATATTTAATTTCTCTTCATTTTAAATAATTGGGCATATTAATTTGGAGTCCCTTTAGCCGGCCCAACACGTGGCAGAGAGAACGTGGCCAGCAATTAACCTTCAGATTCAGAAACAGAAGTTGATTTTTGTTGTTGTTTAAAGTTGTCGGTTTTTTTGGACCCAAAAAAAGAAGAAGTTGTCGGTTTGTTTTTTTTTTGCCATTGTTTAAAGTTATCATAGATGGATTAATAATGATAAATATTCCCTCCGTTCTTTTTTTTTTATAAGTAATAATTATCATCTTTCTCTTATCCGTAAATATAAACAATATTTATAAGTTGTTTTAAATTTTTATAGAAAATTTCTTATTTTACCCCATTAACTACTTATTTTGACAGTACCTAATATATTTATTATCTTATTTTTCAAGTTATAATCTCTCTCTCCAATAAATAAGGGTATTTTGGAGAAAGAATTTTTAATTTCTACCCATTTATTATTTTTAACTAACTTTTTGATATACCTAATAGAATCTAAGGTTGCTTATAAAAAGAGGAAGAACTATTAAATAAATCCCTTCTCTTCAAGATGTTAGATTATTATAAATAGAAAAATTAAAGTTAGCCAGGTGAATGTTGAGTTGGTTTGTTTTGTTGTTGTATGTGGTGTTTGTGTGTGTGTGAAAGCGAGAATGAGACTTTTTTCTTTTTTGTGGAAAACATTGGGTTGGTTTGTTGTGTGTTTGAAAAAGAAACTACTATGGAAATGGATTTCGTTAAACGGTAGGAACTTAATTTTCTTTAAATAATATTTTTATGCACGGGACACATAATTAAAGGATATATGATAAAATGCCAATAACCATTTGAAATGGCAACAACCAGTTGCTTTAGATTTGATAACGTGACAATTTTATCAAACATAGAGGACTAAATTGTTTTGGGGGGGGGTTGATAGGGGCTAAATTGATAATTAAGCTGGACGTAAGAATCAAAATTTTATTATCCCAATTGTGTTGCAAAATTTCTCTCGAGTAGAGCCCATACGCTTCTATGGTTTTTTCTTACAAGTTCTTATTAAAAATAATATTGTTCAAGGCTTTCTAGTTGGAATTCAAATTTCAGTTATATTGTGAGGAATTAATTCTGATCCAATCTCATTTACAGATATTAGCCCGTAAAAAGGAATTGTATGAAATTAAATTAGAGATGAATGCATATAGGATTATGAACGAGGTGAGATCTTCAGAACGTTCATGCTTCATATAACTTGTCACGTACGAGAGATCCTCTTTCCGACACCACAGTCAATGTCGTGGGACCACCATTTGAGTTTACTACCCCAAGAAATAAAAATAAAAAATCAACGAAACCTCTTCCAACAATAAAATCTATTGGAATTTGGAAAAAAAAAGAAGTCACAGCTCACTTCGTTTTTTTTTTTTGGACTTTCTTACCTCTGACTTAGTTTTCTTTTTGTTCTTGTTTTTATGTTGTTCTTGTTCTGTGTGCTTTTTGTTTAGTTCTCAGCCCATCAAACAGAGTCTTTGATGTACATGAGATGGGTTTTACAATGTGTAGTTGTTTTACTTTTCAACGAAGCTCACAGGGAAAATTACTTAAAAAAGCAACACAGCTCACTTCATTTAAAATATATTCTGTCGATGGATCAGAAGTAATAATTTCAAAAATTACAAACATTTAATAGGCGGAGCCCATCTTGATCAGCTCACGAACCCAAGCCGCGAGGCTAGTACTGTCTCAACCAGTATTAACACTTAATGTTCTGCACTGAGTAATGAAATCCCATTCTCTGATCTTAGCTTTCTCTGGTTTAAAGGCTGATATCTTTCATATTTAGGCAATGCAAACAACAAATAAAGGAGAACATAACTCTAATGGGTGACATAACGTTCCAATGACGTAACCTTGCGATCTGATGGTTTGATTGGGACACCAAGAAAATGGTACAGAGGACCACAGCAACAAATGAAGAGGCCATAGCATTGAACACAGCAATCTCTTAAAGTTTAATTTGTGGAAATAGCAAAGGATAAGTCAGAATCATCCATCAATTCCCTTCTGTTTATCCATTTATTAATCCAAAATGGCATCACCTAATCACAGTGATAGCACTTAAATGAATAACAATAAGCCGTACTGTTTTTCTGTGTCGGCACTGCATTCTGCGTCCCCCATTTTAATTGTTCATTTGGGCTACACTAAAAATATCATTCAACTTCATTTCATCAAATCCCATTAAACAAAACTCAATCTTTCATAAATACTCAACCATTTTTGGTGCGGAAGGCTGCTTTTGATGTAAACAAACTTCTTCAATGCTCCTCTTTTGCATCTGAAAAAAGTTAAATATAACCCGGAAAGATACTGCTGTCATTTAAGAATTTGATTGTAACCTAGTTCTCCACATTGTGGTAATTTTGTTTTTTGAAGAAAATAAATTCAAGGGTGGCTCCTCATCTCCATTTGATATAAGATCTAAGAAATGGGAGATTCTGCCAAATGTTTTGTAGTCTAATGATGGAATATCTTGATGTCAAAGATTCGATCTCGCTTCTAATATGAGATTGTTAGGGCTGTCCCTCCAATTCAAGAAGGTGTACTGTTTTTGAACGGAAATTAATGGCATGAGTTCAATGATGTGCCCTGATCTCGCAGCTATGTGAAGTGTAGGTGCGTAGGAGTAGGGCATCTTGTGTTGGCACAGAAACAGCAGTGAAGGGATCTTCATCTGAAGTCTTCAGCCACATGAACACATGACCGTACTCACCTTATTATTTGGTGCTTTAATCACAGGTCACATTACATTATGTATCTCACCCACCCCCTTTACCTCTCCCACTTATTGCATATGCCTTTGCGATTCCCTCTTGCATATAAATTCTGTATAAACAAAACAAATACATGCCATTTACAATTTTCTTCTTTTGCCTTATTTCCCCCTTTTTTCATACGTATAACTATATTCAGTACAAAAAAAGGTTAAAAAGATGTATACTATTATAGCTACAGAATATTAATTTTATGGCTGCTTTTTTTTTCACCTGTCAAAGTGGGGAACTTGGGGATAGGTGTCCAGGACGATGCCCTACAAGGGTACGGCAAGAAAACATAATAAAAGGCACTGGCCAATTTCCAGCAAGCGAAGGTGGGGGGAATTGGGAAATGACCACTGAGATCTAAGAGGTGACATTGGAGCCTTGGCCATTTACCATTCCGATTCACATTCGTCAGACACGCACTAACCGATAACCGGGATTTCTTTTTCAATATCAATATCACTTGAACATACTCCGTCCCACAGCCTCTTTTTTTTTTTTTGGGGAATACAGGCATTCTCATAGTTATGTAATATACGCATGGCTCCATTATTTTTTTTTTTTTGGTGAACGCATGCTTGCATTATTTGATCACCTGTTATGTGTTCTCTACTTTTTCTGTAACATTTAGAGAGAGAGAGAGAGAGAGAGATTTTATACTTGTACGAGTTTACAGGCTTGTCACAAACCACAACACAGAATAACCTCTTCCAGGTCTGATTTCTGGTTCATCATTAACAGATTGCCTCCTCTAATGTCCTATGCTCCAGTTCATCCAGATAGCTCCGGAATCTATAAAAAGTACGAATATACAAAATAGGGATTATGTCCAAAAAGAAATCACGCTTGTACAGTTACCCTCATGTTTATCTTTGCACAAACTTCATTCTTCCATATATGAATACTGGGACCTCCAAAACCTCACCAACACGTAAAAGGGGGAAACCTGTAGCAGAACCGTGAACACCAATGTTAAGCCCGGGAGTCAAAACATTCTTGCAAGAACTGGTGAAGCTCTTCCGCAACAATAGCAGGATACTCTTCTTGTGGAAGTAGAGCACCTGGCACCTCCACAAACTTGGTCACTCCTTTGGCTCCTTTAAGAGCTTCCATCTCTGCCCTTGACCTCTTTGGAGCTCCTTTGGTTGATACAACAAGGATGGGTGTCTTTCCTTCCAAAGATGCAAAGAGTTCAAGGAACTCCTCGCGAGATGTTACAGGGTCCAACTCCCCAGTCAAGAAAGCAGCAGGCAAATAACGAGCTCCTTTTTGTTTTGTCAATGCATATCTGCTTTCCACAATTCCTGGAGTCACGTTATCAGGGTTTGCATAGACGTGGGATTTGTACTGTGATTCAATTGCCTTCTCATTGCTCACAAGCATGTTGTACATCATCCAGCCAACAGCAGGGGCCTTCAAGGTGCCTCTTAGAAGGCCATACCTGCAAGTTTTATGATGGGGAACAGATACCGGTTATGCTCTATTGTGAAACAAGTTAATCTGCTAATGGCAGGCATGATTCTTTAAATTGTATAGCCACGTAAAATGTACATGCGAACCAAACAACATTTGGCAGAGTAGGGAACATCTATGAAAAGGCATGCCGAGACCTGTAGACAGATAGATGAAATAATGGGGACGAAGTTAAGCTAAGGCCACTGATTTCAAATTGCAGCAGAGATATGTCAGATCATGAGTAATATTTTCTTTTCAGTAGAACATAAAGCCACATGAAGGAAAACGGTAAATTCCACTTGAATTGGGGCACGAACCCACCTTGTTTCCATGCTAGAATCTCGACCAAACACAATAGGAAGGGGCCCGGCCCAAGTTGGAGCAACAGCAGCTACAGCTTTGGGCTTCACCAAACCCTTTTTTGCAGCACGAAGAACTATTGATGCTGCATGGCCTCCTCCGAATATTACTAAATCATTTTCTGGTTTAATAAATATTGTTAGTACACTAATTAATCACCCAACATATCAAAATACTCATTACTCATACAGGGAAAAATATATAACTACTGGAGACCGCCAAGTGAAGGCAAGCCCAAACAAGTTGTCAAGAATAACTAGCTCCTAGGATTTAAAAAATCTGGTAAACATGGCGCTTGATACAGGAAACAGAAGAATTATGTTATGATAAAAAGCAATTGCTAATTGCATATAAGTCACAGGGAAGGAGTAACTATTACAGTTATGACTGTTTAACACAGTAACAGCCATTCATTGTTTATTTATGCATATAATCCAGGAATGGAGATAAGAGTTCAGGTCAGGTAGGAGTAGGACTGACATAGTCAGAATCATGTGAGCACTAGTTGTAAACACTACACCGTATAAAATTTTAGGACTTGAAGTGACCAATCAGGAAATCCCTCCTTCAACTGTCTGCAAAGACCATTTCCCATTGTACCAGAAAGGATGACCATCATTTCTAAATTCTTGCTTTCTCATCCTCAGAAAATTTAAAAACCAGCCCTCAGGGGCCCTTGCAAGCAGTCACAGTATATATTTCAAAATCAACATTCACTCACGCCTAGCTTAGTAGTAGCTTCCAGACAAAGAACTCTTTTAACAGTGAAATTCAATAGATTATACTCCTCAAACTTCCGAATAAATAACAGAAGACATATCCTAGTTCAAACTGCTCTAAACAAGAAAATAAGTAAATTATCAGGCAGATTTTTCTAAGATGCGAATATCAATCGTATCTGCAATGTTCCCGTAGTGTGATGATGTTAAACTAGTAGCAAATAGGTAAATTACATAATCTCCCCTAAGACTGTGCTAAATGACAATTAATATTGCTTTTGTCCAAAAACCATTATGTGGTTCTTTTGACATGGATATATATTGCAGATAACTCCCCTCTAATTTACTTCTCAATGAAGTTACCTTTTCACACAATATGCATTCGTTCTAAAAAAAACCAAAACAATACTTGGCTGTTTTTTTTCAATAACATCAAATTAACATTCCTTTACAGTAATATTAAAAATATTAAAAATAAAATCATTTTTTGGGAGTGCAAAAATAAATTCAACTTCGTTCACAGGAATCGGAATATGGATCTTCGCTATATATGTGAAATGTCAGAGGAGCAAAATAAGATTCTTGAAACAAGAGATCTGTGTAATTTCGCCAAAGAAGTTAGCGTAATTTATTCTGAAGAAATATAGCTCAAAACTGCAAAGGATGACCCCCGGGGGGGTTGGCCAAAGGCTGTTCGTAATAACCTGGTTGCTTAATCGGGCTATTGGGTGCATTGATGAATTCAGCCAAAAAATTTTCTAAGACATCAGCATTGTAATCAATCTTTGGCCTATCAGAATATCCCAGACCAGGCCAATCAACTATAGTTGCTCGCCAATTGACTTTGCCATCACGTTGGACAATTTCTCCAGCCACGGACCTCCATTCCTCAACAGTGCTTACATCAGAAATGGTTGGCATGATCAAAATATTCTGGGAAGGTTCAGCACCATCCTTTACATGCTCTTCATAATAAATACTGATATTATTGTCTTTGAATTTCCATTGCCAAGTATTAGTCTGGGAAAGAAAGTGTCAAAATGAAAAGTATCACTAAAGTGACAAGCAAATGCTACAAGTTCCCAGTGATTAGTTTACAAGAAGCGCGCGTTCGCGTGATTATATTAACTAGAAGTCTAGAAGGCACCTTACAGTTAATGAAGTTTAGTAGATTTTCAAGTAATTGAAACAATAATTACATCACAGTTCCTATAAAAAATGAAATTACTATATAATAGACTTTTGAAGTTTTTTTGAGCTTAATCACTTGAGCTTGCTTCCTCTACTCGGTGCAATTATTAATTTACATGAAAATGAAGGCCACATTTTTCAGTCTAACACTTACATCTGAGATTTAGACAGTAGTTTCGAAAACGCAAAAACCATAGCTATATCAAATGAATATCATTATAGCCACTTTGTTCTATTCATCTAATATAGGTGCAAACAAACGCCAAATTGATGAGAGAGATTAATTAAAAAGCAACACCACGAGTACGGCTAAAATTACAGAGTATCGTTCTCACCTTTAATGGGGTGGGCTTGTCATTTACAGAGACATTGGAGTAATCAAGAGTAGTTGAAGCCCTAATTTGAAGGGGCCTACGGAAATTGATGGTATGAGAGAAACAAAATCTACGAAATTTGGCGGAAAGTTTGAGGCTTGGCGATGATGGAGCGGAGAATGTAGCAGAGAGCGCCATGGAGATGAAAGATGCAGAGATAGAAGCTGGGTGATGGCAGAAAATGCTGACTGCCAGTTCGATGATATTTCACGGCCAAAAAATATCAAACGACTTTGCTCAGTAGCCGCTCGGCCCCCACAACCTTGACCACGTTATGCAAAAATTACTTACTCCTCGTATACTTGATATAATATAAGACATGTTTAACTAATTTAATTAAATTAAAAAAGTTAGGTAATTAGTTAATTATAAAAAATATGATACATTTTTTTAAAATACCATAATTATCTTTCTTAATACCCCTCTTCCACTTCTACGTCATTGGTTGAGGAAATATCTATAAGGTTAATTTAGATAAAATTGATAAATATGAAAAAATGGATCTTATATTTCGGATCAAAACCAACTCAACAATTGAGTCCTATATTAAGGACCGGAGGAGTATTATTGAATACAAAAATATAATACTACTTCCAGTCTTTAATATACGATCTTGTTTGACTTTTATTTTGATTCTAAATATAAAACCCCAATCTACTTTGTCTCTCATATTTATGTATTTTTTTCAAAGTAGTCTTTCTAACAATAGTAGTTCTAGCTAATGCACTTAATTAGTAAGGATATTTTAGAAAAAAAATACTTATTTATTACAAATAAGTAACTTAACTTCTTTTCTTAATCTTCTCAAATTAGTCAAGTAGCTCTTATAATTAGGACCGGAGGCAGTAATTTTTAATTTCATAAAATAATGCTTATAATTTTTAAATTTTCAGGATGTAAATTTTTCAAATCCTCTATCATTATATTTTATTACCCTTCCTTGTTGTTTCGGAATACTGAAGGGAAATGCTAAATTCCTTTCAACTAAATTATCTACATACTATAGCTTTATACTTTTTAATTTCATCTATATTTTTATTAACATAATTATCTAGACTTATTTTGATACTTTTAATATATGTGATCTAAGTTAATTTATTCAAGATTTGCAGTAAGTTATTTGTTTAAATTGATTTTACTATAAAGTAAATTTGAATGTGTCACTCAATTTTTAATTGGCCACTGCAAAATATATATGTAAAATAATTTATAAATAGAGCGTGAAAATGAAGACTATATACGTAGGGTTTACTCGCGCAATTTTAAAGATGAATGAGGAACGATACAAAATGAATGGAAAAAAAAGTTGCAGCATTGCCACCAAACCAAAAGTAGGATTTTGGTTTTCTTGCTTCCCTCGATCAGGACAACAAAAAATGCAGTTTCCAGAAACACCTTTGATCAGGCTGAAGCTGCACTTCGTAATAAACTTCATCTCAGCACCATCCATAAAGTTGGGAAATAAACTGTAACAGTCCCTGGCCAATTTTTTGTTCAGTCCATTTTCTTTGATCTTCACAACTGAAAGGTTCTCTTTGCGTCGGCATTCTTCTATGTAGCTCGTCAGCCAATACAACGAATAGTAGCGCTTCAGGTAAAGCTAGCTCATCCATCACCAGTAATCTCTACAAGAGCAAAACCCATCTTCGAACGAGTGGAAGCGACTTCTATCCCTCACAATGATCTCTACCCCATAAACTTTAGAAACCAACTTCATTACTGTATGACAATCACTGCAAACCCTCAGGTTCTTCACTATTCTTATCATCTTCCCCTTTGGAAGTTTTGAAATTCCAAAGGCCACAGCAAGCTTCTCGCTGTGCTTAGACACCGAAACTTCTTTCTCTTCTTCTTCAATATCGTGCAAAACACTCCTTACCTGTGGCACGTAGCCGGCTTCCGCTCTGAGTCTCCACACTATTTCCTGCAGCTTATTGTGAGCCTCATCTGTAAATTCATTAGGCTTTTCACCTGCCACGAAACTATAAATGACCTTGTCAATTTCAATCATGCTCCAGCCAGGAGCTTTTTTTATGTTCTGTTCGGCCATGGATCTTCTTATATTGGCAACGTCCTTCCATTTCCCGGCAGTGGCATATATGTTGGAGAGCAGAACATGATCGCCAGAATTGTTAGGATCCATTTCAGCAAGCCTTGCTTTCACCAGCTCTGCCAACTCAACATTGCCGTGAATGCTACAAGCTCCAAGGAGAGTCCTCCAGATGATTGAATTAGGTACAATTGGCATTTGACATGCAAATTCATAGGCCTTCTGCAACTTCCCTGCTCGACCATAGAGATCAACCATACAGCCGTAGTGCTCCATGGCGGGTTCAATGCCGTGCACACTTTGCATCTGAGAAAAATAAGCACTCCCTTGCTCAACCAAGCCAGCATGACTACAAGCATATAAAAGAGAGATGAAGGTGATACCATCCGGCTGAATACCAGACTCTTCCATCTCGTGAAAAAGTTGTATCGCCTCTTCTCCATGACCCTGCATAGCAAGTCCTGCAAGCATGGATGTCCAAGACACAATGCTTCTCCCCACTTGCATGCTTTGAAAGACCAACCTAGCCATAACCACATTTCCACATTTTGAATAGGTGTCTATCAGAGCATTGCTCACTGAAGCAATCTGAAGAAACCCAGCTTTCTGTACAAATCCATGTAAAATCTTCCCAAATTCAAAAGCCCCAGCTTGTGCACACGCCGAAAGCACCCCCGTCAAGCTTACCTCATTAGGTCTGATTCCCTGACGCTGCAACTCCCTGAAAAAACCAAAAGCCTCATCAAAAGAGCCGATTTGAGCAGACCCAACGATCATAGTGCTCCATGAAACATCATCTTTCAGAGGCATTTCAGAAAATACTCGTCTCGCTAACTCAAGCTCACCTGCTTTGGTATATCCAGCAAGCATCACATTCCATGAAGTCAAATTCCGATTAGGCATCCGTTTAAACGTACCTTCAGCCCCCTCCAGATCCCCACACCTAAAACAGGCAGTCAAAATAGCATTCCAGGTAACAACATTTGGCTGCCACATTTCTTCAAACACCTTCCTAGCAAAGGCCGAGTTCCCACATTCTGCATACATGCTAATCAGAGTTGTCCCAACGAAGATATGAGTGCTCAGCCCAAAGCACAAAGATTGACCGTGTAACTGCATCCCAGATTTCATATCCCTGCAATTAGCAACCCCTTTGAGAATAAAGGCGAAAGAGAAACTATCGGGCAGGAAGGAGGATTGTCGACGCATTTGGATGAAGAGTTGGAGAGAGCTGTGAGGAGATTCAGACTCAACGAGTCCTCGAATGAGTGTGTTGTACATGAAAACATCAGGGGTCGGGAAGTGAAGGAAGAAACGGTGAGCGTAATGGAGAGCATCGGGGATGGAAATGGCACAGTGGAGAAGGAACTTGCCAGCGACCAAGGAATCATTGTGGAGGCCAGTTTTGAAGAGAAGAGCGTGGATTCGCTTGACCGATTTGAGATTCCTGCACTTGCTCAGCAGCGAAATGCAATGGTCGGAGATACTAATTCCCATGCCATCTTTGAAGGCAGTAGCTACTTCTTTGGTCATCATCTATACCTCATGGCTAGCCTCTTCAGTGGCTGCAATCTTTACTCTCCAGTTCCTCAAAACCCACTTCACTCATCCCATCTTAGCGTGTGCTCGACTTGTCTTGATCCATATGGGATGTAACATCTATAGTATTTTTTTCTTTCCAAAATGACTAGTTTGATGAGATCAACTTAGTTCGATAAATATTAAATTTTACTGATCAAATCAGTATCATCTAAGACCCATTTATCAATATCTAAGACACGGTTAAAAGATCCAAGTTTCATTATCCTTATTATTTCTTGAGAATACATGGACACAAATACGTTAACACAAGAACACGAACACGCGTACAAATGCTTACATACAGATACAAACGACAACCACAGACGAGGAAGGAGAGATTACAATTTACTGGAGGTATAGATGTGCTAAAATGTTTTGCACAATAAGAAAGCCTGCTTTTGAAGTCTTGATTACGGGGCTGCAGCAGAACGGAGAGCAGACTGGCGAATAAACTGAAGAAACTGGACCACTTTTTCATGAGGAGGGGCTCCCTCTTTCACCACTTGGAGGTCAACGACAGCCATTAGCCAAGAGAACAACACAGGAAACTTGTCCGCGTCTAAAAATTTCACACCCAGAACCTCTTCATACGACTTGTAGGCTCCAAATACTGTACAGAATATGATGTCAAGCAATCCTACATTCTTGTCGTCCACTTCTGGTTTGCCACCCGGACAATACTCCTTCATCCCCTTTTCAAGCAGGCAAAGTTTCTCGTACATGTCCTTCAAGGCCCTTTCCTGTGCTTCACCTTCAGTTTTCAGAAGTGCAAGCGCCGCCTCAAATAGCTACATCGAAACAGACGAAAAAAGACATTAATCAGAAACAAGATTCCCCATCAAAATACTCCTTACAGTTCACAAATCAATAAATCTAGGATTATAATATTTTACAATAAGCCCCCATTCCGCATGCATGATATGTTAACTTTTACCATCAAACAAGCCACTCAAGATGTAAAATTACCTGATCCTGCATGAATTTAGACCAGAAGCGAACTTGAGCTCTTTTATAGGGATCCTCAGGCAACAATTTGGGGCCATTTTTCCAGGTCTCGTCAATGTACTCAATGATGACGAGTGATTCACAAATGGGGTTTCCATTGTGAACAAGTACTGGAACTTTCTTATGCACCGGATTATACTTGAGAAGCAACTCGCTTTTGTTGACCAAATCTTCTTCAACGTATTCAAAAGGGATGTTCTTCACCTTTAGAGCCAGCTCCACCCTCTTCACGTAAGGGCTTATCCACATTCCGTGCAGGACCACCTTCTTTTGCTCCTCCATGTCTCTATATTCTCTCCCAAGTGTTTTCCTGTACCGGGAAGACTTCATTTATACATATAGAGATTCCAAGTAGCTTTGAGCGTGCTTTCCTCGTCGTTGATTTGGCCCTCTTCGGCCACATGCAATAGGATGATGACGTGGCCCATGACGGGACAATATTTCTTACTTTCCAAGGATAACTTACAAAATCCTTTAAGATTCTTGACGCTTAAAAGTCAACTTGCCGGCATTGGTTTAAAAAAAAAAAAAAATTGCCGGTCAAAACAGTATGAAATTTGATAATTATTGAGGCCTTTAAAAATTATATACCGATTAAAGTATATGTAGGAGATACGTATGCTCATACATCAGGACTTTGCCGCTGACGTTTTCGGCTTTTAAACTACGGACAAGATAAGTTAAACTTTTATGATAAAATTAATTCAAGAAGGTGTTTGAAAATACTTTTTTTCTACGAACCGAAACAAATTCCTTCATATATTTACTTCATATATCATAAAATCACTTCTAAAATTATGATTTGGTTTTCACTTAGGCAACCCCAAGTTACATACATACAACACTGGAAAATATCATAGAAAATAATAAGAATTATAGTGTTTATTGCTATGGTAAAATCTACATAATTCAAATACAGTTGTGGTAAAATCTGCATAATTCAAATATAGTTTCAAGTGTCAAAATCTAAAAATTTTAACCAATTATTTTTTAAAAATGGACAGGCAACAATCACCTTTACCTAAATATCCATGCTTTTATAGTCATTCTCTAGTGAAACATCCTAATTTAAATATCAATATAAAGTGTAAAATAAACTATGCATAATATTTTTTTTTTGTTTTCGTATAAATTATTGCTACTGTGATTTATTTTTTTGGAAGCAATTATGGAAGTTGAGCGTTACTTTAAACTGAAAACATATAATGCCCTCGAAATTTGAAAAAAAGAAAGCCTCACAAATTACCTTGTTGTTTAATCAATTATTTAGGTAAGTTGGTTCTCTTACCTTAGCAAATAATTTTACTCATAAATTGATATCATAGATGAACTTAGGTACCCACTAATTGATATAAGAATTTAACTATCTATAAATTGACATTAGAGACAGGTTCAAATACCTATTAATTGGTATCAGAGCTAAATTGCTAACAATTTGAAATATAAACCAAAAACAATAAAACAAGCATACAATAAAATTTATAGAAAAACGCAATATTATGCATGATAATTTGAGTAAATTTATTTAATTGTATGAAAACATTAAAATGCTTTCTCCATATTCGATGGCCCAATTGAGGGTAATCCATCCCCATCTGTGGAGGATGTTAGGAGTATGCTAGTTTCATATAAGGTTTTTTCTTCTTATATAATCAACTCTACTCACTGCTAATAAATATTAATTATTTTTTAAAAAATTATTTTGTAAGTGGTTTAACTCCTACTGATGAGAACATTCAACTCTTCATTGATGGGGCAGTCATATTAGGCCATAACACTTTGATTTTCTTTTATATGCTGGCCTATTTGAACAGCAATCCTCTTTTGTCTATGGTGGATAGTAAAGATACACTAATTGTAGGTAAGTATTTATTTTGTCTCCCATAATCATATCTATTTAGTGATATGTTTTGCGAGGACTCAATTAGATAGGCAAATAATTATAATTATTTCTCAATTAGATTTTAATTTGACAAAACAATTATTAATGACACTACGACAGGTTTAGATACTATCAATTGGTATCAAAGTTAGACTATTGGTAATTCAAAATACAAATTGAAAAATATAGTAAACACACAAGAAAGTTTAAAGAAAAACTCAATATTGTATATAATAATTTGAGAAAATTCATTTAATTGTAGTGAAGTATCATGATACTTTTTGCTTATTTGATGGCCCAATTGGGAGGCAATCCATCCCTATCTGTCAGGGATGTTAGAGGGTGCTAGTTTCACGTAAGTATTGTTTTGAAAAAATCTTAAAAAAATCATTGTTGAATTCTAAAATTCTAAATCAGTATTGATTAATATACTTATAAAGAATATCACTACACTTAAAAAGCAAATAACAACAAATTTTTGTAGTAATTTTTTATTTGGAATTTTGAAATTTAATCGTCATTTTTTTAAATATTTTTCCTAATTTTTGTCTCATATAATCAGCTCTATTCAGTACTAATATTAATAATTAATAATTATTTTTTTAAAATTATTTTATAAGTGGTTCAAGTGTTATGCATGAAAGCATTCAGCTCTTCATTGATGGGGTAGACTGATTGGGTCATAACACTTTGAATTTTTCTTATATGTTGGCCCATCTAGGCGGCAACCGATCCCCGTCTATGAGAATATTAGGAATACACTAATTACATGTAAGTATTTATTTTTCCCCTCATAAACATATCTATTCAAAGATGTATTTTGAGAGGATTCAATTAGAGAGAGGAAAATTGTTATAACTATTTTTCAAATAAATTTTAGTATGATAAAAATAGTATTAATTCTAAAAATGAATTATGTACGAATTATAAGTAAAATATATTTTCCTATTATAATTCCTAAATAATAGTATGTGATAAAACTTCAACAGCAACGGTACATGAAGCAAAGTAATACATGATAAAACGCAAGAAGTTAAACTTCACATTTATTCCGGTTTAGTTTGTTGAATGATAAGGAATGTAATGTAATAAGTAATGTATTGTTGATTACAATAAGTTTATTTGGTGCTATATTAGGAATGGGGCAATAAAATATATTTTTTATATTCACTTAGTTATAAATAAAAATAAAAATACAAAAAATCCTTGTAAAAAAAAAAAGGGTAATAAAATATATTTTTTATATTCACTTAATTATAAATAAAATTAAAAATACAAAAATATCCTTGTAAAAAAAAAGGGGAAAAGCCTCCCTCCTGCGTCCTGTGCTTCTTCCTCATCGCGAAGCAGTGTTTCTTTCTTGTCACAAATCAGCAAGAAAATTTGTTTTCTTCCCACAAAATCAGAAATCATTCACAAAAAGTTCCTGCAAATCAAAGAAATAAAGAGGAGTAAGGAGGTGATTGGTCGAGAATGACTTTTGTGATAAATGGATCTCTCCAAGTTGAATGACCTTTGAGGGGTTTTGATCTTGGAGTTGAAAGAAGGTGGGTGTGCGCAGAGGTTGGGGCTGGATAAAAAAGAGAATGGATGGATGGAGAAGTAGGAGAATGAGCTCGGGGAGGGAGTTTGATGGGGACGGCGGTACCGTCAAGGTAAAGCATGTGGGGAGGACGAAGGTTGCTACCGACGGTCAATGATTATGGATGAGATTCTTTGGTGAGCGGTGAATGGGTGGAGCACAAATGCACCCACTATGGTTGAAGCTACAGCACGCGGGGAGCTGTAAGATGGTGACAACGGAGATGGAGAAGAAAGGTCCACTCATGTCTGATTTTTTAAAGGGGTAATAATGTATTTCTTTTTATCACGTAATCCTCATTCATAGGATCTACTTATGTAATCCGAATGCAGGTTTTTAAGGGAATTAGAATGTCAAGATATAATCCTCTTTACGTTACAAAATCTAACCAAATAATTGAATCAAATTTTTGCATGATGATTACATATAATTCTCATTCTTATAATCGAACCTAACAGGTCATAGACAAACCTACACATGTCGTGGGCGGAAAAAAAAAAAGAAAAAAGAAGAAGAGAACTTACGTAAGTGCCGAGTATATGCTACTTCTATTGAACGCATTAGGATTTAATTTTACTTGAATAATGTGCCCGAATCATTTTAACTTTGTCAGGCATTACAATTTTTTTTTTTTTGGTACAAAAGAGGGCAAAGCCCAATTACAAGAAATTAAATAAACGGGGGACTTAATCCCATACTCTCTGCACAGTGTCCTTAATGAAAGCAGGACAAACCTCGTAAAGAACAGAATTTGCAATTCCTCGCTTAGCTAGAGTATCTGCCACACCATTACAGGATCGAGGTGCATAGATCAGCTTTAGTTCCCATGGTAGAAGAAGTAAGTCCTTGATTTGGACAAACATCATGCTATAATTCCGAAGCATTCCTTTATGCAGTAACTGATCCCACGCCATCTTCATACAAATTTTAGAAGAGGGCATTACAAATTTTAGAAGTGTAGATTGAAAGTGCATTGTATTTGATTTATGCCAGTTTGGTTTAAAGCCTTGATTGAAATAAAAATTAAAAAAATTAAAAGGAGAATAAAAAATTTTCGGTCAAATGAGTAATTGGTTCACACTAGAATTAAAAATGAATTTAATAAAAACTTTGTGTTTCGTTGGATGAGAAGAGATGGGAAAATTGAGCTATTTTACTCTATTACCCTTAATAAAAGAATATAATATTATTAAATAAAAATTTGTTTTAAAAGAAGACAAAATGATATAAATAAAAAATGCTTTTTAAACTTACAAAATAATATTATTATTGAAAAATTAAATAAATATGAATATTTAATATAAATATAAAAATTACAGAGTGCAAATAAAACATATTAAAGAAAAGGAAATACTCAATTTTAAATATGAAGAAAAATGTAAATATTATATAAAGATTATACATCTTGATTTTGTGAGAATTGTAATTTTTTTCAACTCCTTATTTATATTTTTATTAATTGAGCATTTTTGTTGTAGATAAAATTTATATAATAAATTTTAAGCAATTTCCATTTTGTCTTTAAATCATACGATGTAATATGATAAGGGAAAAACATATCTTTCTTAATTTAAATACAAACTAAGGAAATAACATATCGTGTAAAAGCTTGCTAAGTCCAATTTTTAATGCAGTAAGAACCATTTAAAAAATTTTTATTTTTAAAATTATATGTGGTGAAATCTAATATTTAATATGACAAAAAAACGAGCAAGCAAACTCAAATTTGATGCAGAAATTCAATTTTTCTTGTATTAAATTTGAATCTATTTAAAAAAATTTTGATTTTTCTGGCATCACATTTGAATCTGCTCAAGCATATTCCATATTGCTTAAGCATACTTCAATTTTTGTATAAAATTCCAATGTACCTGAGCCAATATTTGGGCACTCTGTTATACTCTTTTTTTATGTACCAAAGTTCCGAACAGTGTAAGCTTCAAGTTGATTAAGCATAAGATTTTGCGCCTCTTTCTATTTCTCTTTTGTTTTTTTCTTGGTGTAGTTTCACAATTTCATCAATAATGCTTAAATTATTATTGCCTCCTATTCATCCCTTCCCCTTTATTAACCTCGATGACAATATTAATATTTATCAAAACTAGCACCAGTATCATTAATTTATTAAAAAAAACGTAAAATGAAGCAATAAGACATAATTTATCAACAAACTATTAGTTGAGATAGTAACAACCACATTCCTGTAAAGATGAGAATGCAAATTCGAATATTGAAAAGAGCACTTGTTAAAAGAGGTAAAAACCTTTTAATGCGCTTCAAGCCTCGAAAAGATATTAATGTTAAGTCCAAAATGACTTCAGAATTATTCTTTAATAATCACCAATATATATATATATATATATATTTCTAATGTAAATTTAAATTTACGTAGCAAAGAAGGAAACCCAGAAAGATGATAAGCCAAGTGTTTGATGACAACACATTATGTTATCATATATACTTGAGGGTTAAGATTCAATTGAAGGGAACTGGTTGTGCCCCAGTCAAAAAAGACTTTATTTGTGGTTAACGTCGCAAGCGTTATACTTTATGTAGCATTATTTGCATAAATAGAAGGATACATTCATTTTGCCTCTTGTTTTTTTTTCCCTGACCTTTCACTTTGCTTATATTTGAGCTTTGCTGTGTGCTGCTATACATTGAATTAGGCTAGAGAATTTGTATGTGCTTTTGATATACAAAATAACTAGGAATCCTCGGGCGAAGTTCAGAAATGGTGCTCGTTGTCCTGAAAGCTCATATTTGCAGAAGAGTCTTTGTCCTCACCAAACTTTTCCACACTTCCTCTGTCTTTTCCAAAAGTGGTGGGCGACTGAAATTTGTTCCTACGATTTTTGATGGGAACCAATTTTCATCTCTTTAAAAAAAAAAAAATCAGGATCAGTGCTCCATTTCTTTCCCATCTCTTTTTTGAATCAAACTACCGTCACCGTTGAAAAATTTATGCCTCGTTTGGTATGATTGAACTGGGGAGACGGAAGTGGAACTGGCGATGGAAGTCATTTTAAGCATGTTTGGTGCGATGGATTTCAGTTCCTTGTGGAAGCCACTTCCATCAAAAATGATGAAAGTGGGTTCCATGCCCTAAGCCAGGGAACTCTCTCGAGTTTCATGGAACTGGAAATTAAAAGACCAAATAGCCCTGGGTACAAGAGACATTCAATTGCCATAAACAGTGACGTGCGATGACGATGATAGAGATGTGGATGACTGCAGTGGCGTCGGTAACCATGGACAACGGCAGAGCTGTGGTCAAAGACAAGCATCAAGCCCTCCAGCTGCGACCCCAAAGTAAAACGCTGGAGCTTGTCGCCTTTCATCCCCTTCCATGGTTGTCATCGCCGTCAACAGGCATACCATGGTCATTTACCTTCCGTCGCTCGTTCAAAGTCCGATCTAGCTTCCACCACGAGTTCGAAGTCCGATCTAGTCCAACCATTGCAAGTTATTTGTTTTTCTTTTTGAAAAATGAGATTGAGTTTGCTTTCTTGTTTGTGTAGGTTCAATTCCTTGTTTTTAGTTTGTGATGAGTTGCAGTGGAAGCCTCTTTTTTTTTTTTTTCCTGATTTGATTTTGGTTTCTTGTGATTCAATGGCCGTTCGATTTTGGCTCCTATATTTCTGGCGAAGGTGGTTCTTGTCTTTGACAGATCTGAAACAATGATGGTTGTGACCTCCGGTGACGATGGGGGCTGTGATTTTTTGGGGTGAGGATATTTTGGTATTTTTACATTGTAAATTCAAATTTCAATTAAAAATTATATACCACTTCTCAAAAACTCTTCCATCTTATCGAATGGGGCATTAGATTTTTCATTTTCTGGGCCAGATTTTTCTTGAACCAAATGAGTTTTTAGTGATCTAATTTATATTTTTTTAAGAAAAAAGGGAGAAAGACGTAGGAGTATAAGAACTAGTAAAATATACTCCATTTGATTCTTATTAGAAGTTTCAAATAATTAATTTACAGACAACGAATAATTAGTTAAAAGTAATAAATAAGTTAAAAATATATTTTTGTTTCCAAATATGCTTTTTTTAAGAAAAAAAGAAAAAAAATATGCGAAAAAAATATGATAAGATAGATTATGACAAAAGAGAGAGAATGAATAATTAAGGGTAAAATTAGAAAATATGCATTAAATATTAAGACAAATACTAAATTAAAATTTATAAAATAAATCACACCTCTCTTCTAATTTGAAACTCATAAATAGGACTGAAGGGAGTAGTTGGCAACGAAAAAAAGAAGAAGAAAGAACTAGTAAAATATAAGAATTTCAAAATTATCCAGTAAAGACTTAGCTCGCAACGATAAAATTAAACTCGCGTATTGGCATTTTATTGGCACATATATCCTGTAATTGTTCTGAAGAAGCAAGCACGTACACGCAAATACATTTATTCAGACATATATGAGCACACATACAGAGACAAGAGACTACAAGTAACTGGTCATAAGAAAGCCTCCATTTGAAGGCATGATCGATTATGAAAATTGATCGATTATGAAGCTGAAGTAGTAGAACGAAGAGCAGAGTGGCGAACGAACTGAAGAAACTGGACCACTTTTTCATGAGGTGGGGTTGCCTCTTTCACCACTTGGAGCTGAACCAGAGCCATTAGCCAAGAGAACAACACAGGAAACTTGTCTGCATCTAACAACTTCACACCCAGAGCCTCTTCCTGTGACTTGTAGGGTCCGAGCAGAGAGCAAAACATGATGTCAAGCACTCCAGCGTTGTTCTCGTTCACTTCTGGTTTGCCACTTGGGAAATACTTCTTCATCCCATTCTCCAGCAACCCCAATTTCTCCTCCATCTCTTTCATGGCCTTCTGCTGCGCTTCTCCTTCGGTTTTTACTACTGAGACATATGCTCCAAATAACTGCAACGGCAATTTTGACCAAAGCAAAATGCGGCAATCAGACAAAAAGTGTTTCCTAGAGTTTGGCTCAGTGTAATCCTTCTTTTCCACTAACTTACCGGGGCAACAAAGTCACTTAGAAACAGTTAACAAAGATTACAGCAAAGCTTATTTATGGAAGCTCTGAAGCAGTAATAATCTCTACTCTGACACACACACACACACACACTCTCACACACGGATGACCCAAGATGAAAAATTACCTGATCCTGGATGAACTTAGACCAGAAGCGTACTTGAGCTCTTCTATAGGGATCCTCAGGCATCAATCTGGGGCCATGTTTCCAGGTCTCGTCAATGTACTCAAGGATGACGTATGACTCACAAATGGGGTTTCCATTGTGGACAAGGACAGGAACTTTCTTGTACACCGGATTGTACCTGAGAAGCAACTCACTTTTGTTGCTCAAATCTTCCTCAACGTAATCAAAAGGGATGTTCTTCAGCTTTAAGGCCAACTCTACCCTCTTCACATAAGGGCTAATCCACATTCCATGCAGGATCACCTTCTGGTTCTCCATAGCTCTCTAGCAACAATTATTTCCCTGTAACGGGAAAATTTTTATAGGTTCCAAATAGTTTTTCAAGCTTGCTTCCCAAGTTGTTGACTTGGCCGTTGCCCTGTTTTCAAATGCCATATGGCTTTCAGGATAAGGAGTTGACCATGAAGAATCAATTACGTGCTCTGCAAGAATCCTTTGGTCTAAGATGAGGAATATATTTTCACACTTGGAGAGTGAAATTTGATGGTATTGGAGTGTTTGAAAATTATATAGTGATTAAAATATATGGAGGAGACACATCTGCCCTGACATCTGGTCCGGACTATGCAACTGGGATGATAAGTTATTCTTTTTTTTTTTTTGGGCTGGCTCAACAGGAGTAGTTAGTTGACTGACTTGTCGTTTTATGGTTGTAGGCTCTGTCTCTGCCACATACCATTGCGATGTTACTGATAAAATGATTCTCTTGTAAGTTTATTTGAATATACAACTTTAAGCACGGCAATAGCTTGTTCGAATCAATGGGCATTCTGTTATTTATTGCCTCCTACATAATATAAGAACTAAATAACTAATTTGAGAAAATTAAGAAAATTAGTTAGGTTGGTTATTTATAACAAAGGTGTGTTAACTTTCTTAAATTACTATTATTCAATTATATACATTGAAATTATACTTAAGTAGAAATACTTTATAATTAATTGAGATATTTTTTTAGAACATATTATAAATTTGAGAAACAGAATAAATTATGATTTTATATTTAACACGAGAGATAGTACCTCTCAATAGCTTATACCTTTGAGCAAGGAAGATTTCTATCTCTCAAAATGATTAGTTTGTGTAAAATAAGCTTCATGCACAAATCAGTTTCCTCACTCGTCACTGCCTGGTGGGCATGGTAAGTGTAAAACCCTTAACCTTAAAAACATCATAACTCATCATAAAATCACTACTATGGTAGAAAAGGAAATCTGTTAAATGGACTACCATAGTAGGAAGAAATTTGCATAATTTTGAATTCACATTTAAACCGTTGCATGCAACTGAAATCATTCATTTACAACTACTGGGCCTCCGAGCCTCCGGCCCGGGTAACACATACATCAAAATCAGCCCATCTAAATAGTTTTCAACCATATAATCCAGAGTTCATCAAACACTAGCAATGGCCTCCGGCCAACCAAAATAAGGAGATACAATCTCTCCAGTTTACATCAAGACTGGGTAATCAATTATATAAAAAAAAGCAGTTCTAAATGTGGCAATATATACTAATCATACATATACAAATGCTAGAGGCCTAAAGCTAACCAAGCTCAAGCCTCTGCGTCTCTTCCCGATGGCCCACGCCCGGAACCTTCACCTGAAAACATTGTAAACCACGGGGTGAGACAAAGTCCCAGTAACCAACCTTTCCAATACTAGGTACTACTAAATAGGTGCTCGTGAGGTGTCAAGTGGGGCAGTTCACAAATACTAAGATAACAAGATAGCCACAAAAAATTATGCCAGTGCAATGATACAATCCCACTAACCAAATCCCTCACTTTGGGGGATTTTCAAGAGCCGAAGCCGGCCTATCCCTCACTATGGGGGACGTAGGGAGCCATAAAAGGCCTATCCCTCACTCTGGGGGACGTACTAAGCCAACCATCATGCATTAATGGAGGCCTTACCACGTGGTAGTAACTATCAAACTCTCACCAAATCCCAAATCATGCATCATGCTCAAATCATAATCAAAGAGTAATAATCATTTCACAATTAACCTCATTCAGTAGCATATCTTTCACAATTCCAAAAATTCATTCATCACTAGTCGAAGTCCCACAAGACGGTTTTCCTTTTTATACACAACATACAGTTTGAACATAATTACTACTTAGAGCACAAAACATAAATCTACTCACAATACCACAGAAGCAAGTACTAAGGATTGGAAAGTGGTTACCTCTCGCCTGAGCAAGGAATAACAAACCAACGATGTGGCCCCGTGCACCACCAAGACTCACAACCGGTCTACACAAGCACACAAACACACAACCATCATATATTAGCTTTCAAACTAATAATGTGGCCAAAACAACACTTGGGGACACAAAATTCCTATCTCCCATCAAAACTCTACCCAACTCAAAGGGTATAACTATCAAAACAACACTCCAAAGTCCTCAAAGTCTATTAAAACATCAAGTCTCCTTCCAAGCATCAATTAGAGTTCAAACCTCAAGGACCCACTATAGGAATTCAACCTCCAACATCTCATTTGAGCAATTAAGGTTCCAACAACAAATCTAAACCGATTAAACATCCAATTTAACCCTCCTTAACATAACCCAATTCACAAAACTCAAAATCAATCTCTACATTATCATCCTCAATCCCAAATCATCCAATTCCATACACCCTAACTCCAAAAACTCAAGATTCTTTAAATCCAAGAAAACTACACCGATTAAATACTTAAACTAACCCAATGCAATCAATTAAACCCAAAACAATCGGTCAAAAACCTCAATTCCAACACAACCTAGAAAATCCTAGGGTTTCACCATAAATCCTTATAAATTCCAATCAAGAAGATAGATTAGAGGTTAAAATCACTTACTTGAGGTAATGGATCCTTAGAAATGCCTCCTCCAAGCCAAAAGTTCGAAACCCTAGCAGAGCCTCTCTCTTTACCTCAGATTTTCTAATTTTCCGCACGCTGAACTCCTCCCGCGAATATATAGATTCGCGACCTTTCGCCGCGGCGAACTAATCCCAAGAGGGATTACTCGCTTGAAAACCCGACTTCGCCGCGGCGAAAGCTTCCCGAGAGGAAACTCTCGCTCGCCCAGAAAACATTCACCGCGGCATACCCCTACCTTCGCCGCGGCGAAACCTTCCCGAAAGGGAAGCCTCGCTCACTAGAGTAACTTCGCCGCGGCGTCCCCAAGACTTCGCCGCGACCAAACCTTCCCGAGAAGACACTCCCCTCTGAAACTCCCGGTGCGCCGCGGCGAACATACCCTGAGAGGGGTACGTTCACCTATTCCTCCAACAAACCTCAAATTCAACCCAAACACCCAGATCGAGATTAAATCACTAGTCTATCCTCAAAATCAACCCAAAAGAGGCTATTAAAACCCGATAAAAACTTAGGATGTTACAGTAAGCCCAGCAAAAAGCCATGAAACGCACGTTGTCCTTGAAAAATTTTACGCGCTGAGACACTTGATAACTTATTATATTACCTCATGTTCTGAATATAACATCTAAGGTAAGAAAAAAAAAATAATATCAAATTTGTAATACAATTTTAGGACGAAGGCAATATATAAAAAGCATAAGTACTTTACAAATTTTGTGTACACAGAATTTTACTACTCATATTTAGGTCTTTCCCGCGCAGTTCATAGGTGGTACGGGCAAGCTGGTGAAATCGTCCTCTCCTTTTATGACTGAATGCTTGTCTCTTTATTCAGCCTTGAATATAGCAGAGGAAAAAAAAACTAGAACAATGTGGTTTTCGAGATGGATTGTCAGGAATTGCATGGCATTCCGAAGAGGAAAAACTACTGTGGGGGTGAGTGGTATTGTTCTGAGATAGCGCAGAAGTATTTGGATGTCTTATCATCTAAACAAAGCCGGAATGTTTTTTGGATCAGTAGGGTAGGTAACAAGGCTATGAATTGTCTTGCAGCTGAGGCAATAAGGGGTATGGTTCCTGAGGAATGGCCTTTGATGCCACCATCTCCTTTGGTTGCTGTGTTGAATGCTGATTTGGCAGAGTGTTTGAGGGTTTGTGGTATGGATCAAGTTGACTCAACTTAGTTGTTGGTAAGAGGACAGGTATAGGCTAACTGCTTTGCCTGTTTTGTTCTGTTTGTTCCTTTCTTTCTGTTTGTTAGGCTTGTTTCTTTTGTTTTGGTGAGTTGGTGTGTTAGGTTGTATTGTTAAGTTTGTTCCTGAATGTTTTTTCTTTTTTGGGCCTTAAGTGGCTATTTGTGTTTGTATCTTTTTTGTGGTATTAATAAAACTTGATTGTTTTGCTCCAAAAACAAAAAAATTTAAGTCTTTCTCACTATGAAATTTTTTATGCGAGACCTTTTTCCAGTTTTTCCTTTTCTTAATACTTAAATCTAAATTGCCACTATCTTTTAATTATTTATACAAATTTGTAATTCTCTAAAATTAGAACTAAAAATATTTGAATTCACATAAATGTTTGAAATATAGAAATTTTAAAAAAATTAATGTTTATATGATATGATTAATATTTGTTTAAACTCTCAATTTTGATCTTGAATTTTAGTACAAAAATTAAAAGAATTATTATTTTTTTTTTGGAAAGTAACGAGTTCTCTTGCAGGCCATTCGCAAGTCCACGGGACCCACCTGGGAAGATCTGGCGGCGAATTAGGAACCCGAGAGGTTGCGATCTGGATAGCCTGAGCCGTTTTGGAAGTTTGGGGAGATGGAATCGCCGGGAGAGTGGTTGGAGAAGGCCCTGTTTGATCTGTGTCAGAAGATTGAAACTGGTTTGGGGTTAGGCCTCGATAAAGATATAATTTCAGGCCTTGTTTCTTACTGCGACCTTGCTGATCCTCGTGATGCCAAAGAGTACCTTGATGTAATCCCTCTCCCTCTGTTCCTTTCCCATATTCTACTGATGGATGGTTTAGTTTCCTCTTTAATTTATTGTTCAGCGCAATTTGATTATATTGATTTAATTCTTTGTTTCTCATTACTGGGTATTCTATGGTTAAACAATGTATGATCCATTGCTGAAATCCTTGTGAATGCGATTCTATGGAATTGAGTTCATTAAGTATTTCTGTGACTATCTTACAGTATTTGGGTCCTACAGCGATGAATAAACTCCAAACTGATAGCTTTACCCCGGCAATTGAAATCCAGCTGAATGGGGAAGGAAGTAGACTTTAAGAGGAAAAAACAGTTTCTGAATATCTACTTATGACTTTTTTTTTTTGTAATTGAACAAGGAATTCTGGGAGTCATGGAATCGGTTAATAATGGTGGGGATTTTTCTGTCGGGACCTGTTCTTCCATAACTGACTGACGACTAGGTGTTCTATCATTTCAAGTGGGATTTTGTCTTTGTAGGCAAATATTAGCTTGCGCCTTTTCATTTATATATTGCCCGGTGGGCGAACCCTGGTTGCACTGATGCAAGGCACCTTGCGCTGTGCATCTGATCTAAACATGAGCATCTCTATCCTTGTTCAACTTAAGAGTATAACCATACTGTCAATGAACTTGCCCTTGCAATTTAACATTTGAATGGATTTTTTGCAGACCTTAACTTTTAATATTTAACTATTACGTTCATATTAAAGCACTATGTTTAGATAAATTTTTGTAGGGGGTCCGGCATTCTCCCTTAATCAGATAAATGCAGTTGTTAGTTGGCTGTAGACAAGAAAATGCAGGCCTAAATGGTCCAATCCTTTTTTATCTTTGCAGAATATAATCGGTCAAGAAGCAGGCAAAACCGTGATTGAAGAATACTTGCGACGGAGAGCTCAGTCAGAATTTAGCAACAAGTCAGATGTTCCTACCTCGAATGCTCCTACCTCTAAGTTACATACCTATGTCAAACCGCCTTCAGTTGAAGCATCTGCCAGTGGAACTAAAAAATCATTGAGAACACCAAAAGCAGTGGCAGTCTCCAGCCATCAGGTGGAACCCAAGCAAGATTTGGTTGCCAAAAATCTGGAAAATCAGATTCCAAGTCTAGGAAGTGAATCAAAAACATCAAATAAGGGAAATCAAGTGAATTCTAAAAAGAAGAAAGCCGGGAAAGCTATTTCACTTGCTGAGGCTGCAAAAGGGTCAATTGTATTTCAGCAGGGAAGACCATGCTCATGCCAAGCACGACGACACAGACTAGTCAGCAATTGTTTATCTTGTGGCAAGATAGTTTGTGAACAGGAAGGAGAGGGACCTTGCTATTTCTGTGGTTCCCTTGTGTTGAAAGAGGGGAGCACATATGCTGGTCTGGAAGAAGGTTTGCCTCCCTTGTCAGAAGCAGAAGCTGCTGCTGAAGCTTTTGCAAAGAGGCTTGTTGATTATGACCGAAACTCTGCAGCTCGAACAACAGTTTATGATGACCAAAGTGACTATTATGAGATTGATGGAAACAGTTGGCTATCGAAGGAGGTATATTTTGTTCACATCTTGTAATTGTCCTCCATCAGTATACCACTTAGTCAGTGGCTGATTTTTTTTTTTTTTCCATTTTTTCTCAGGAAAAAGAACTTTTGAAGAAGAAACAAGAGGAGATGGAGGATGCAGAGCGAGCCAAACGGAGTAAAGTTGTTGTGACTTTTGATCTAGTTGGCCGCAAGGTTTATTTCTTAGTAATATTATCAAAGTTACTGCTTGAATTGTATGCTGCTTGAATTATCTTATGAGTAGGAATCGAAACAAGCGCATCTTTCATTCCATGATTTTATAGATATATCTGACGTTATCTTTCTTGTTTGTTTTACTGGTTTACATTTTTGTGTTTTTTATTTGATGGTTGAATAGTTGACAGTGAAAAGCGTAAGGCTTCTTAGTTTAGATGCTTCCTGTGATTAGCTGCGTGCGAACTTTTATTTGTGGAAGTATTGGATTCATGTGATATTTTACCTCTCCCATTGACGTTGCTATATATATCTGCCTTTGCATGGTAATTTACAAGCAAACCTCGTCTTGTATCTGTCCATATCTTTATTTGGACTCCGTCATCAATCTTGCAGGTTCTTCTGAATGAGGATGAAGCTTCAGGATTACAGTCTGAAAATAGAATACTGCGTCCGCTGGATGAAAGGGAAGTGAACCGGATCAAGCCAAACCCAAATCTTAAGATTCAACCAATATTTATGGACCCGGGCTTAGGTAACAAGTCTGGCAAAGACAGACAACCAAAGAAAGGGTTGAGCAAGGGTCTATGCCTGGAGATCACAGGGAGGGTGCAGCATGATAGCAATGACTTGAAGTATTTTATGATGGAAAGCAAATTGGCAGCAGATTCAAATGGCAACTCTTGACAGGTTCCTTCAGTGAATGGTGGACTGTGCGCTGGAGATGATGGTTAGTGTTCACTGGATCATGAGTGTAGTATAGCATAGCATTCAGCTTTTTGGGATCTAATTCTCTGGCACTACCTTTGCGTCTGAAAATTGAAAATATGCTCTTGTTTTTCCAAAGAAGCAAATGAAATTGACATTTTCAACCTCTTTCTTTTCCCCATATGCACTTGCCAAATTGCAGAAATTAGTATGAACTTGATATTTTTTCTGATACGCGGGCATGAGAGATAACGCCTAAGATGATTTTCAAATATTGTATTATCTATATTTAAACATGTGAATAAATATAGAATGAGTAAAAATAAAATTACGCTAGATTCCAATAAAATGTATATAAAAAAAAAAAAGAACGATAAAACAAAAATGATTACATGTAACACGTGGATGACTTACGAGTAGTAAAGGTGTTAGTAGGTGAAGTATTTTACATTGAAATAGATAATATATTGATGTTGATTATTACTCGGTGTCCTTATTAAAAGAATTTCCATCATATTTTATAATATAATATATTTTGTCTGAAATATTAATTTTTTCGGGTATTATTGCAAACTAATTATAAAATTAATTATTCGTGTATTATTGAAAACTAATTATAAAAAACTTAACTAATTAAACTTTTTTAATTAATGGCTTTTATTCACGATAATTTTGATATTTTACAAGAAATAACTAATTTTAACTTTATTAACTTATGTGAAGTGATTATTAGGTGGTTATAACTTATAATAAGTATAGGAGAGATTATCACATATAGGACCAAAATTAACTCAACAATTGGGTCCTATATTAAGGACCGGAGGAGTATTGATTATTTCCTGACAGCCTCTTTTAATATTATATAGCATTAGATTCACAATCGTGTATATTGTGAATCTAATACTGCGTGGGATATTGTTAAGTACGCGTAACACAATTTATAACAAAATCACAAAGTTATCCTGAATCTTTTACCAACTATGCCATACTTGGTTGTTATAATAATAGTATAATACTAATGACAACAACAAGAAGAAGTTAACAATAACAAGAATAATAATAAACTTGAAAAATGTCAGCCAAGAATAAAAGCTCGTTAAAACTGTTAAAATGTAGTGAAAATTAATTTTTAGACTCTGAAATGTCAATTTTTAGCTAACATAGCACAAGCCATTTTTTTTTTTCCAAAAGAAAATTTAGCTTATTTTTCTCCGAATAAAAAGCACTAAATAGTTAGTTTTCTTGAAAATAAATGGAGGCCATTTTTTGGGGGCTTCGGGCACCATGAAGAGTGAAGACTGTAAAGTAGTTTCTTTTCTGCCAAAACAGTCAATTTTATTAATACTAAACAAAAAGCAGTTACAAATAGTATTTATATGTTGAGGAACGCAGCTAAAAGAACACCCAACAAAAAGGGGCTTCAAGCATAGACTAACACACAAAAGCGTCCTCTCTTGGATATTGCCATCCAGATTATGTTCAGGGCCAATCATGCTTGGTGTTGGTGCATACCGAACAAAGTATCAGCTAGAGAAGATGATACTTGGAACAAACCATCCCGCAAGATACAAGCACTCAAAGCTCTTAAGTAATTCACCGCTCTGTTACACCTGGTATCGAGTTATGCTGTCTAGTATAGTTGTTAACATAAAAGTAGTTCGACATTTAATATGATTCTAAATATAAAACTAAATCTACTTTTTTCTTTTATGTATTATTTTTTTCAATGTAGTCGTTATAATAGTTATACATGTTAAATATTTTATTAATTGATAATTCTAACTAATACATATGATTAATAAAGATATTTTAAGAAGATAATATTATTTATTACAAATAACTAACTTAAAAAACTTTCTTAGTCTACTAAAATTAATCAACACGAGGTAGTATAATTTTTTACAATCAGTCTCCAAGATGAGTTATTACTTATTGGCCCCAAATCTATTCACAGCTAGCAAGCCAAGTATTCAACCATAAAACGGGAAGAAGCAGTAACTTAATAATTTTTAGGGTTAATATAATTTTGAGTCCATCAGGTTTATTTTTATTTTGGTTTTAGTCCTTTAAATTTCAAATCATAAGTTTTGATCCCTCAAATTTCTTTTCATTTAAAATATTGGTCCTTATAATTCAATAAAAATATGGACCATTTTGCCCCTAGAGGGACTAAAACCTATGATTTGAAATTTAAGAGACTAAAACCATAACGAGAACAAATTTAATGGACTCAAAATTATATTAGCCCTAATTTTTATTTTTTTTTTTGTTAAACTTACAATTTTTTGACAAAAGGAAAACTGAAATCAATATCAATACTAGATTCATGAGTTTTGTTTAGGAATTTGTTTTTGACATAGAACAAAAAATCAAACTTAACCAAAAAACTGATGAACCGACCAGTGGTCCGATGCGGTTTAGGCATCAAACCGGTCAAATCGGTGTGAATATGTGAAAACAGTTAGGACCGCTTTGAATACTTATGCTGCTATTGGTCCTATTTTTTCTCATTCAACTCTAAATATCTCAGTCACTATAGATTTCAATAAATTTTAGTGATAATTTTGGTATCAATGATTATTAATTTTAGTTATTAATGACTTGTAAAGATCAATTTTTTTAATATTATTGTATTTATTATTTTTATAATCAATATGTTTCTTAAATTTTGTTATTAGTGATTATTAATATTGTGTTTTGTTATTTTTAGTTAAATTATTTTATTTTAATATAATCAGTTTGAGTCCAAATTGACCCAGTGCGGCCAGTTCTTTCTTTTTCCTTGGGTTTTTTGGCGTTCAATTTCGTTCTTTTTTCATCCTTCTGTTTTTTAATCGTGTTTTTCGTATCATTTTTCCCCCGAAGCCCCTTTGCCCTGCAAGATTTGCTCTTGTGAGTTGTTTTCTTCTTTCGAGTTTCATTAGTTTTGTGAGTTGTCACTCTAAGCTATCATCGATTTGTTTCCCAATTCCCAGTTCCCACCCGTTTCTCATTTCACATTTCGGGCCACCTATTAGTTTCTATTCATAATGTATAAAAATTTAAATTTGAAAATTCGTTGGTCTGTTTTGGACGCCGTCTTTTCCATTTCATAACGTGCGGACCCTCCCGCCGATGCGAAGTGCGGGATCAGCATTTGGTTATAGAGCCACCGACTATAGAGGCCCCATATGCTGCAGATCCTTCTTAGTCTCTGAAGATGCGTCTTCGATTCTGATCTAACACGCTCGCTGATTGGTCTGAGATCAGTAAGAATTCTTCTTTTCTCATTTATATATATTGACCATTCTAATGATCGGGACTGCTAAAAGTTGTTCGTTCACCTTTGCCCGGTCTTGTTTTCTTCTGGAATGCTTAGAGAGATGGTGATTTAATCATCGAAATTGTTTATCTGATCAAACCCCAAAACTTCTACCCGACCTTCTTATGGTCTTACTGGAATTTCTGTGTTGTTGTTTGTAAGTTTTTAACATTAACGAGATGCAGCAAGGGAAATCAGAAGAGATTGTGATCAAGTTTTGTGCTGTAGTTGTTCCTAATTATTAGTTTCGTGCACTTGAGTTGACTCTGGCAAGTCGGTTTAGTCAGACGAACACGCCATAACGATTTGTTTAGGGATTGAGTGTCTTTTCCTTCAAATATTCACTAGAAACATGTACTTACCCAGCAACGCTTGATTGTTTTGCTTGCGTGTGGTTGATGTTTGAAACTAGGATTTATGCAGATTGTTTTGTCAAGGGCGATCCTCTGATCACTTCTATTTCCTTTTTGCCTGTTTTAAAGTAACATAATTGTGTTTCACACAGGATCATCATACCAACTTCGGAATGCAGTAAACACTAGACATTTATGCACTAATATATTCTGCGTCAAATTTGCAGCATCTCTGTATAGTTTGGAGGAAAATAAAGTTCCATCATGGCAACAAAAGTAAAACCAGGAGGCAATAGAAAGAGGATTTCAAGATCAGTTTTCTTCATAGTTGGCTTGTGTGGTTTCTTCTATATATTAGGTGCATGGCAACGGAGTGGTTTTGGGAAGGGAGATAGCATAGCTTTGGAGATCACTAAGCAGACAGATTGCAGTATCCTCTCTAACTTAAATTATGACACCCACCACGATTTTGATGGAACACCTGATAATTCTGAATTAAAAGTAAAGAAGTTCAAGCCATGCGAAGATCACTACATGGATTACACTCCCTGCCATGATCAAATGCGAGCAATGACATTCCCCAGAAAGAATATGGTTTACAGAGAAAGGCACTGTCCTTCTGAAGAAGAAAAGCTGCATTGTCTCATACCTGCACCTAAAGGTTATGTAACACCATTTCCATGGCCCCTGAGCCGGGATTATGTACCATATGCTAATGTGCCTTATAAGAGCCTGACTGTAGAAAAGGCTGTACAGAATTGGATTCAGTATGAAGGGAATGTTTTCAGGTTCCCTGGTGGAGGAACACAATTTCCCAAGGAGCTGATGCTTATATTGACGAACTTGCATCTGTTATCCCATTGGACAATGGGATGGTCAGAACTGCATTAGATACTGGCTGTGGGGTGAGTCAAATCATGCACAAACATCATTATCTCATTTTTAATCCTATTTCTGTGGTTCTAGCTTTGATTTATCTATGCTGTATCTTATCTTTCACTCATTGATGGTGCTTAGGTTGCTAGTTGGGGTGCATACCTGTTTAAGAAAAAGGTTATTACAATGTCAATTGCACCAAGGGATTCTCATGAAGCACAAGTCCAATTTGCTTTGGAAAGAGGTGTTCCGGCAATTATTGGTGTTCTTGGAACCATCAAGCTGCCTTTCCCTGCTGGATCTTTTGACATGGCTCATTGTTCTCGCTGTTTAATTCCATGGGGTTCAAATGGTGATGTTTCTGCCTTTTCACTATACAATCTTTCATTTGGCTCAATAGAATCAATTCCATGAGCCACGGGGGCTTTTATGACAGAAAAGTGAACAAAATTTGACAATATGCGTATAATAATGACTTGCCTGATCGAACTGGGGGCTTGCTCTGATTCTAATTTTCCTGTCTTCAATTTGTTCAAAGTGGCCATGAAAAGCCCCAGTAATTTGAGCTTAAAGTGGATCCCATGCATTTGTACAGCGTCAAAATGAGTTGTATTGTTTACACTTGTGACAGTGTATCTTCTTACACTTTTTTTTTTTTTGTTAAAAAATCTATGGTCTGCCAAGTTGTAATGATTAACAAAGCACGTTCTTATTTGAACATACTGATGTTTAAAAAGATGCATCATTTTTCTTGTTTTAGTTGACTGTCCATTGTTGCCTTGACAAAGAATCACATGATTTTCCTAACCTTCAATTTTCGGATTTCTTTCCACAGGTGGAATGTACATGATGGAAGTGGACCGAGTTCTTAGACCTGGTGGTTACTGGATACTTTCTGGTCCTCCTATTAACTGGAGGAATAACTACCAAACTTGGCAACGTCCTGAAGGGGAACTTGAGGAGGAGCAAAGGAAGATTGAAGATATTGCTAAACTTCTATGCTGGGAAAAGAAACATGAAAAAGGTGAAATTGCCATCTGGAGAAAAGATTAAACAATGATGAATGCCCTGAACAAGATACTCCACCTACAAGATGTGAATTTACAAATGCAAATGATGTCTGGTAAAATCTTTTACTTATTCGGTCCTAAATATGGGACTCATTTTGTAATGTAATTTACACTACAAAATGGTCTTATATTTAAGACAGAAGAGTACTTCTTTTTTCGGCCCTTGCTCATTTCTTTCAACTCATAGTTCATCAATTACCTGTCACTTTTGCACCGAATTTGATGTTATGCATCTAGGAAGTATTGGCCTTCCAAATTTTCACGGTCAGCTTAAATTTCCCTACATTTCTTGCTGCTTATAACAGTGAAGCACAGAACCTGTTAAAAATTAATACTTTCCCTCTTTTTAGATGTCTCTC
>NW_021636626.1:0-57737 GCF_004799145.2 Neltuma alba | reverse complement strand
CAATGTACCTGAGCCAATATTTGGGCACTCTGTTATACTCTTTTTTTATGTACCAAAGTTCCGAACAGTGTAAGCTTCAAGTTGATTAAGCATAAGATTTTGCGCCTCTTTCTATTTCTCTTTTGTTTTTTTCTTGGTGTAGTTTCACAATTTCATCAATAATGCTTAAATTATTATTGCCTCCTATTCATCCCCTTCCCCTTTATTAACCTCGATGACAATATTAATATTTATCAAAACTAGCACCAGTATCATTAATTTATTAAAAAAAACGTAAAATGAAGCAATAAGACATAATTTATCAACAAACTATTAGTGAGATAGTAACAACCACATTCCTGTAAAGATGAGAATGCAAATTCGAATATTGAAAAGAGCACTTGTTAAAAGAGGTAAAAACCTTTTAATGCGCTTCAAGCCTCGAAAAGATATAATGTTAAGTCCAAAATGACTTCAGAATTATTCTTTAATAATCACCAATATATATATATATATATATATTTCTAATGTAAATTTAAATTTACGTAGCAAAGAAGGAACCCAGAAAGATGATAAGCCAAGTGTTTGATGACAACACATTATGTTATCATATATACTTGAGGGTTAAGATTCAATTGAAGGGAACTGGTTGTGCCCCAGTCAAAAAAGACTTTATTTGTGGTTAACGTCGCAAGCGTTATACTTTATGTAGCATTATTTGCATAAATAGAAGGATACATTCATTTTGCCTCTTGTTTTTTTTTCCCTGACCTTTCACTTTGCTTATATTTGAGCTTTGCTGTGTGCTGCTATACATTGAATTAGGCTAGAGAATTTGTATGTGCTTTTGATATACAAAATAACTAGGAATCCTCGGGCGAAGTTCAGAAATGGTGCTCGTTGTCCTGAAAGCTCATATTTGCAGAAGAGTCTTTGTCCTCACCAAACTTTTCCACACTTCCTCTGTCTTTTCCAAAAGTGGTGGGCGACTGAAATTTGTTCCTACGATTTTTGATGGGAACCAATTTTCATCTCTTTAAAAAAAAAAAAATCAGGATCAGTGCTCCATTTCTTTCCCATCTCTTTTTTGAATCAAACTACCGTCACCGTTGAAAATTTATGCCTCGTTTGGTATGATTGAACTGGGGAGACGGAAGTGGAACTGGCGATGGAAGTCATTTTAAGCATGTTTGGTGCGATGGATTTCAGTTCCTTGTGGAAGCCACTTCCATCAAAAATGATGAAAGTGGGTTCCATGCCCTAAGCCAGGGAACTCTCTCGAGTTTCATGGAACTGGAAATTAAAAGACCAAATAGCCCTGGGTACAAGAGACATTCAATTGCCATAAACAGTGACGTGCGATGACGATGATAGAGATGTGGATGACTGCAGTGGCGTCGGTAACCATGGACAACGGCAGAGCTGTGGTCAAAGACAAGCATCAAGCCCTCCAGCTGCGACCCCAAAGTAAAACGCTGGAGCTTGTCGCCTTTCATCCCCTTCCATGGTTGTCATCGCCGTCAACAGGCATACCATGGTCATTTACCTTCCGTCGCTCGTTCAAAGTCCGATCTAGCTTCCACCACGAGTTCGAAGTCCGATCTAGTCCAACCATTGCAAGTTATTTGTTTTTCTTTTTGAAAAATGAGATTGAGTTTGCTTTCTTGTTTGTGTAGGTTCAATTCCTTGTTTTTAGTTTGTGATGAGTTGCAGTGGAAGCCTCTTTTTTTTTTTTTTCCTGATTTGATTTTGGTTTCTTGTGATTCAATGGCCGTTCGATTTTGGCTCCTATATTTCTGGCGAAGGTGGTTCTTGTCTTTGACAGATCTGAAACAATGATGGTTGTGACCTCCGGTGACGATGGGGGCTGTGATTTTTTGGGGTGAGGATATTTTGGTATTTTTACATTGTAAATTCAAATTTCAATTAAAAATTATATACCACTTCTCAAAAACTCTTCCATCTTATCGAATGGGGCATTAGATTTTTCATTTTCTGGGCCAGATTTTTCTTGAACCAAATGAGTTTTTAGTGATCTAATTTATATTTTTTTAAGAAAAAAGGGAGAAAGACGTAGGAGTATAAGAACTAGTAAAATATACTCCATTTGATTCTTATTAGAAGTTTCAAATAATTAATTTACAGACAACGAATAATTAGTTAAAAGTAATAAATAAGTTAAAAATATATTTTTGTTTCCAAATATGCTTTTTTTAAGAAAAAAAGAAAAAAAATATGCGAAAAAAATATGATAAGATAGATTATGACAAAAGAGAGAGAATGAATAATTAAGGGTAAAATTAGAAAATATGCATTAAATATTAAGACAAATACTAAATTAAAATTTATAAAATAAATCACACCTCTCTTCTAATTTGAAACTCATAAATAGGACTGAAGGGAGTAGTTGGCAACGAAAAAAAAAAAGAAGAAGAAAGAACTAGTAAAATATAAGAATTTCAAAATTATCCAGTAAAGACTTAGCTCGCAACGATAAAATTAAACTCGCGTATTGGCATTTTATTGGCACATATATCCTGTAATTGTTCTGAAGAAGCAAGCACGTACACGCAAATACATTTATTCAGACATATATGAGCACACATACAGAGACAAGAGACTACAAGTAACTGGTCATAAGAAAGCCTCCATTTGAAGGCATGATCGATTATGAAAATTGATCGATTATGAAGCTGAAGTAGTAGAACGAAGAGCAGAGTGGCGAACGAACTGAAGAAACTGGACCACTTTTTCATGAGGTGGGGTTGCCTCTTTCACCACTTGGAGCTGAACCAGAGCCATTAGCCAAGAGAACAACACAGGAAACTTGTCTGCATCTAACAACTTCACACCCAGAGCCTCTTCCTGTGACTTGTAGGGTCCGAGCAGAGAGCAAAACATGATGTCAAGCACTCCAGCGTTGTTCTCGTTCACTTCTGGTTTGCCACTTGGGAAATACTTCTTCATCCCATTCTCCAGCAACCCCAATTTCTCCTCCATCTCTTTCATGGCCTTCTGCTGCGCTTCTCCTTCGGTTTTTACTACTGAGACATATGCTCCAAATAACTGCAACGGCAATTTTGACCAAAGCAAAATGCGGCAATCAGACAAAAAGTGTTTCCTAGAGTTTGGCTCAGTGTAATCCTTCTTTTCCACTAACTTACCGGGGCAACAAAGTCACTTAGAAACAGTTAACAAAGATTACAGCAAAGCTTATTTATGGAAGCTCTGAAGCAGTAATAATCTCTACTCTGACACACACACACACACACACTCTCACACACGGATGACCCAAGATGAAAAATTACCTGATCCTGGATGAACTTAGACCAGAAGCGTACTTGAGCTCTTCTATAGGGATCCTCAGGCATCAATCTGGGGCCATGTTTCCAGGTCTCGTCAATGTACTCAAGGATGACGTATGACTCACAAATGGGGTTTCCATTGTGGACAAGGACAGGAACTTTCTTGTACACCGGATTGTACCTGAGAAGCAACTCACTTTTGTTGCTCAAATCTTCCTCAACGTAATCAAAAGGGATGTTCTTCAGCTTTAAGGCCAACTCTACCCTCTTCACATAAGGGCTAATCCACATTCCATGCAGGATCACCTTCTGGTTCTCCATAGCTCTCTAGCAACAATTATTTCCCTGTAACGGGAAAATTTTTATAGGTTCCAAATAGTTTTTCAAGCTTGCTTCCCAAGTTGTTGACTTGGCCGTTGCCCTGTTTTCAAATGCCATATGGCTTTCAGGATAAGGAGTTGACCATGAAGAATCAATTACGTGCTCTGCAAGAATCCTTTGGTCTAAGATGAGGAATATATTTTCACACTTGGAGAGTGAAATTTGATGGTATTGGAGTGTTTGAAAATTATATAGTGATTAAAATATATGGAGGAGACACATCTGCCCTGACATCTGGTCCGGACTATGCAACTGGGATGATAAGTTATTCTTTTTTTTTTTTGGGCTGGCTCAACAGGAGTAGTTAGTTGACTGACTTGTCGTTTTATGGTTGTAGGCTCTGTCTCTGCCACATACCATTGCGATGTTACTGATAAAATGATTCTCTTGTAAGTTTATTTGAATATACAACTTTAAGCACGGCAATAGCTTGTTCGAATCAATGGGCATTCTGTTATTTATTGCCTCCTACATAATATAAGAACTAAATAACTAATTTGAGAAAATTAAGAAAATTAGTTAGGTTGGTTATTTATAACAAAGGTGTGTTAACTTTCTTAAATTACTATTATTCAATTATATACATTGAAATTATACTTAAGTAGAAATACTTTATAATTAATTGAGATATTTTTTAGAACATATTATAAATTTGAGAAACAGAATAAATTATGATTTTATATTTAACACGAGAGATAGTACCTCTCAATAGCTTATACCTTTGAGCAAGGAAGATTTCTATCTCTCAAAATGATTAGTTTGTGTAAAATAAGCTTCATGCACAAATCAGTTTCCTCACTCGTCACTGCCTGGTGGGCATGGTAAGTGTAAAACCCTTAACCTTAAAAACATCATAACTCATCATAAAATCACTACTATGGTAGAAAAGGAAATCTGTTAAATGGACTACCATAGTAGGAAGAAATTTGCATAATTTTGAATTCACATTTTAAACCGTTGCATGCAACTGAAATCATTCATTTACAACTACTGGGCCTCCGAGCCTCCGGCCCGGGTAACACATACATCAAAATCAGCCCATCTAAATAGTTTTCAACCATATAATCCAGAGTTCATCAAACACTAGCAATGGCCTCCGGCCAACCAAAATAAGGAGATACAATCTCTCCAGTTTACATCAAGACTGGGTAATCAATTATATAAAAAAAAGCAGTTCTAAATGTGGCAATATATACTAATCATACATATACAAATGCTAGAGGCCTAAAGCTAACCAAGCTCAAGCCTCTGCGTCTCTTCCCGATGGCCCACGCCCGGAACCTTCACCTGAAAACATTGTAAACCACGGGGTGAGACAAAGTCCCAGTAACCAACCTTTCCAATACTAGGTACTACTAAATAGGTGCTCGTGAGGTGTCAAGTGGGGCAGTTCACAAATACTAAGATAACAAGATAGCCACAAAAAATTATGCCAGTGCAATGATACAATCCCACTAACCAAATCCCTCACTTTGGGGGATTTTCAAGAGCCGAAGCCGGCCTATCCCTCACTATGGGGGACGTAGGGAGCCATAAAAGGCCTATCCCTCACTCTGGGGGACGTACTAAGCCAACCATCATGCATTAATGGAGGCCTTACCACGTGGTAGTAACTATCAAACTCTCACCAAATCCCAAATCATGCATCATGCTCAAATCATAATCAAAGAGTAATAATCATTTCACAATTAACCTCATTCAGTAGCATATCTTTCACAATTCCAAAAATTCATTCATCACTAGTCGAAGTCCCACAAGACGGTTTTCCTTTTTATACACAACATACAGTTTGAACATAATTACTACTTAGAGCACAAAACATAAATCTACTCACAATACCACAGAAGCAAGTACTAAGGATTGGAAAGTGGTTACCTCTCGCCTGAGCAAGGAATAACAAACCAACGATGTGGCCCCGTGCACCACCAAGACTCACAACCGGTCTACACAAGCACACAAACACACAACCATCATATATTAGCTTTCAAACTAATAATGTGGCCAAAACAACACTTGGGGACACAAAATTCCTATCTCCCATCAAAACTCTACCCAACTCAAAGGGTATAACTATCAAAACAACACTCCAAAGTCCTCAAAGTCTATTAAAACATCAAGTCTCCTTCCAAGCATCAATTAGAGTTCAAACCTCAAGGACCCACTATAGGAATTCAACCTCCAACATCTCATTTGAGCAATTAAGGTTCCAACAACAAATCTAAACCGATTAAACATCCAATTTAACCCTCCTTAACATAACCCAATTCACAAAACTCAAAATCAATCTCTACATTATCATCCTCAATCCCAAATCATCCAATTCCATACACCCTAACTCCAAAAACTCAAGATTCTTTAAATCCAAGAAAACTACACCGATTAAATACTTAAACTAACCCAATGCAATCAATTAAACCCAAAACAATCGGTCAAAAACCTCAATTCCAACACAACCTAGAAAATCCTAGGGTTTCACCATAAATCCTTATAAATTCCAATCAAGAAGATAGATTAGAGGTTAAAATCACTTACTTGAGGTAATGGATCCTTAGAAATGCCTCCTCCAAGCCAAAAGTTCGAAACCCTAGCAGAGCCTCTCTCTTTACCTCAGATTTTCTAATTTTCCGCACGCTGAACTCCTCCCGCGAATATATAGATTCGCGACCTTTCGCCGCGGCGAACTAATCCCAAGAGGGATTACTCGCTTGAAAACCCGACTTCGCCGCGGCGAAAGCTTCCCGAGAGGAAACTCTCGCTCGCCCAGAAAACATTCACCGCGGCATACCCCTACCTTCGCCGCGGCGAAACCTTCCCGAAAGGGAAGCCTCGCTCACTAGAGTAACTTCGCCGCGGCGTCCCCAAGACTTCGCCGCGACCAAACCTTCCCGAGAAGACACTCCCCTCTGAAACTCCGGTGCGCCGCGGCGAACATACCCTGAGAGGGGTACGTTCACCTATTCCTCCAACAAACCTCAAATTCAACCCAAACACCCAGATCGAGATTAAATCACTAGTCTATCCTCAAAATCAACCCAAAAGAGGCTATTAAAACCCGATAAAAACTTAGGATGTTACAGTAAGCCCAGCAAAAAGCCATGAAACGCACGTTGTCCTTGAAAAATTTTACGCGCTGAGACACTTGATAACTTATTATATTACCTCATGTTCTGAATATAACATCTAAGGTAAAAAAAAAAAATAATATCAAATTTGTAATACAATTTTAGGACGAAGGCAATATATAAAAAGCATAAGTACTTTACAAATTTTGTGTACACAGAATTTTACTACTCATATTTAGGTCTTTCCCGCGCAGTTCATAGGTGGTACGGGCAAGCTGGTGAAATCGTCCTCTCCTTTTATGACTGAATGCTTGTCTCTTTATTCAGCCTTGAATATAGCAGAGGAAAAAAACTAGAACAATGTGGTTTTCGAGATGGATTGTCAGGAATTGCATGGCATTCCGAAGAGGAAAAACTACTGTGGGGGTGAGTGGTATTGTTCTGAGATAGCGCAGAAGTATTTGGATGTCTTATCATCTAAACAAAGCCGGAATGTTTTTTGGATCAGTAGGGTAGGTAACAAGGCTATGAATTGTCTTGCAGCTGAGGCAATAAGGGGTATGGTTCCTGAGGAATGGCCTTTGATGCCACCATCTCCTTTGGTTGCTGTGTTGAATGCTGATTTGGCAGAGTGTTTGAGGGTTTGTGGTATGGATCAAGTTGACTCAACTTAGTTGTTGGTAAGAGGACAGGTATAGGCTAACTGCTTTGCCTGTTTTGTTCTGTTTGTTCCTTTCTTTCTGTTTGTTAGGCTTGTTTCTTTTGTTTTGGTGAGTTGGTGTGTTAGGTTGTATTGTTAAGTTTGTTCCTGAATGTTTTTTCTTTTTTGGGCCTTAAGTGGCTATTTGTGTTTGTATCTTTTTTGTGGTATTAATAAAACTTGATTGTTTTGCTCCAAAAACAAAAAAATTTAAGTCTTTCTCACTATGAAATTTTTTATGCGAGACCTTTTTCCAGTTTTTCCTTTTCTTAATACTTAAATCTAAATTGCCACTATCTTTTAATTATTTATACAAATTTGTAATTCTCTAAAATTAGAACTAAAAATATTTGAATTCACATAAATGTTTGAAATATAGAAATTTTAAAAAAATTAATGTTTATATGATATGATTAATATTTGTTTAAACTCTCAATTTTGATCTTGAATTTTAGTACAAAAATTAAAAGAATTATTATTTTTTTTTTGGAAAGTTAACGAGTTCTCTTGCAGGCCATTCGCAAGTCCACGGGACCCACCTGGGAAGATCTGGCGGCGAATTAGGAACCCGAGAGGTTGCGATCTGGATAGCCTGAGCCGTTTTGGAAGTTTGGGGAGATGGAATCGCCGGGAGAGTGGTTGGAGAAGGCCCTGTTTGATCTGTGTCAGAAGATTGAAACTGGTTTGGGGTTAGGCCTCGATAAAGATATAATTTCAGGCCTTGTTTCTTACTGCGACCTTGCTGATCCTCGTGATGCCAAAGAGTACCTTGATGTAATCCCTCTCCCTCTGTTCCTTTCCCATATTCTACTGATGGATGGTTTAGTTTCCTCTTTAATTTATTGTTCAGCGCAATTTGATTATATTGATTTAATTCTTTGTTTCTCATTACTGGGTATTCTATGGTTAAACAATGTATGATCCATTGCTGAAATCCTTGTGAATGCGATTCTATGGAATTGAGTTCATTAAGTATTTCTGTGACTATCTTACAGTATTTGGGTCCTACAGCGATGAATAAACTCCAAACTGATAGCTTTACCCCGGCAATTGAAATCCAGCTGAATGGGGAAGGAAGTAGACTTTAAGAGGAAAAAACAGTTTCTGAATATCTACTTATGACTTTTTTTTTTTTGTAATTGAACAAGGAATTCTGGGAGTCATGGAATCGGTTAATAATGGTGGGGATTTTTCTGTCGGGACCTGTTCTTCCATAACTGACTGACGACTAGGTGTTCTATCATTTCAAGTGGGATTTTTGTCTTTGTAGGCAAATATTAGCTTGCGCCTTTTCATTTATATATTGCCCGGTGGGCGAACCCTGGTTGCACTGATGCAAGGCACCTTGCGCTGTGCATCTGATCTAAACATGAGCATCTCTATCCTTGTTCAACTTAAGAGTATAACCATACTGTCAATGAACTTGCCCTTGCAATTTAACATTTGAATGGATTTTTTGCAGACCTTAACTTTTAATATTTAACTATTACGTTCATATTAAAGCACTATGTTTAGATAAATTTTTGTAGGGGGTCCGGCATTCTCCCTTAATCAGATAAATGCAGTTGTTAGTTGGCTGTAGACAAGAAAATGCAGGCCTAAATGGTCCAATCCTTTTTTATCTTTGCAGAATATAATCGGTCAAGAAGCAGGCAAAACCGTGATTGAAGAATACTTGCGACGGAGAGCTCAGTCAGAATTAGCAACAAGTCAGATGTTCCTACCTCGAATGCTCCTACCTCTAAGTTACATACCTATGTCAAACCGCCTTCAGTTGAAGCATCTGCCAGTGGAACTAAAAAATCATTGAGAACACCAAAAGCAGTGGCAGTCTCCAGCCATCAGGTGGAACCCAAGCAAGATTTGGTTGCCAAAAATCTGGAAAATCAGATTCCAAGTCTAGGAAGTGAATCAAAAACATCAAATAAGGGAAATCAAGTGAATTCTAAAAAGAAGAAAGCCGGGAAAGCTATTTCACTTGCTGAGGCTGCAAAAGGGTCAATTGTATTTCAGCAGGGAAGACCATGCTCATGCCAAGCACGACGACACAGACTAGTCAGCAATTGTTTATCTTGTGGCAAGATAGTTTGTGAACAGGAAGGAGAGGGACCTTGCTATTTCTGTGGTTCCCTTGTGTTGAAAGAGGGGAGCACATATGCTGGTCTGGAAGAAGGTTTGCCTCCCTTGTCAGAAGCAGAAGCTGCTGCTGAAGCTTTTGCAAAGAGGCTTGTTGATTATGACCGAAACTCTGCAGCTCGAACAACAGTTTATGATGACCAAAGTGACTATTATGAGATTGATGGAAACAGTTGGCTATCGAAGGAGGTATATTTTGTTCACATCTTGTAATTGTCCTCCATCAGTATACCACTTAGTCAGTGGCTGATTTTTTTTTTTTTTCCATTTTTTCTCAGGAAAAAGAACTTTTGAAGAAGAAACAAGAGGAGATGGAGGATGCAGAGCGAGCCAAACGGAGTAAAGTTGTTGTGACTTTTGATCTAGTTGGCCGCAAGGTTTATTTCTTAGTAATATTATCAAAGTTACTGCTTGAATTGTATGCTGCTTGAATTATCTTATGAGTAGGAATCGAAACAAGCGCATCTTTCATTCCATGATTTTATAGATATATCTGACGTTATCTTTCTTGTTTGTTTTACTGGTTTACATTTTTGTGTTTTTTATTTGATGGTTGAATAGTTGACAGTGAAAAGCGTAAGGCTTCTTAGTTTAGATGCTTCCTGTGATTAGCTGCGTGCGAACTTTTATTTGTGGAAGTATTGGATTCATGTGATATTTTACCTCTCCCATTGACGTTGCTTATATATATCTGCCTTTGCATGGTAATTTACAAGCAAACTCGTCTTGTATCTGTCCATATCTTTATTTGGACTCCGTCATCAATCTTGCAGGTTCTTCTGAATGAGGATGAAGCTTCAGGATTACAGTCTGAAAATAGAATACTGCGTCCGCTGGATGAAAGGGAAGTGAACCGGATCAAGCCAAACCCAAATCTTAAGATTCAACCAATATTTATGGACCCGGGCTTAGGTAACAAGTCTGGCAAAGACAGACAACCAAAGAAAGGGTTGAGCAAGGGTCTATGCCTGGAGATCACAGGGAGGGTGCAGCATGATAGCAATGACTTGAAGTATTTTATGATGGAAAGCAAATTGGCAGCAGATTCAAATGGCAACTCTTGACAGGTTCCTTCAGTGAATGGTGGACTGTGCGCTGGAGATGATGGTTAGTGTTCACTGGATCATGAGTGTAGTATAGCATAGCATTCAGCTTTTTGGGATCTAATTCTCTGGCACTACCTTTGCGTCTGAAAATTGAAAATATGCTCTTGTTTTTCCAAAGAAGCAAATGAAATTGACATTTTCAACCTCTTTCTTTTTCCCCATATGCACTTGCCAAATTGCAGAAATTAGTATGAACTTGATATTTTTTCTGATACGCGGGCATGAGAGATAACGCCTAAGATGATTTTCAAATATTGTATTATCTATATTTAAACATGTGAATAAATATAGAATGAGTAAAAATAAAATTACGCTAGATTCCAATAAAATGTATATAAAAAAAAAAAGAACGATAAAACAAAAATGATTACATGTAACACGTGGATGACTTACGAGTAGTAAAGGTGTTAGTAGGTGAAGTATTTTACATTGAAATAGATAATATATTGATGTTGATTATTACTCGGTGTCCTTATTAAAAGAATTTCCATCATATTTTATAATATAATATATTTTGTCTGAAATATTAATTTTTTCGGGTATTATTGCAAACTAATTATAAAATTAATTATTCGTGTATTATTGAAAACTAATTATAAAAAACTTAACTAATTAAACTTTTTTAATTAATGGCTTTTATTCACGATAATTTTGATATTTTACAAGAAATAACTAATTTTTAACTTTATTAACTTATGTGAAGTGATTATTAGGTGGTTATAACTTATAATAAGTATAGGAGAGATTATCACATATAGGACCAAAATTAACTCAACAATTGGGTCCTATATTAAGGACCGGAGGAGTATTGATTATTTCCTGACAGCCTCTTTTAATATTATATAGCATTAGATTCACAATCGTGTATATTGTGAATCTAATACTGCGTGGGATATTAAGTACGCGTAACACAATTTATAACAAAATCACAAAGTTATCCTGAATCTTTTACCAACTATGCCATACTTGGTTGTTATAATAATAGTATAATACTAATGACAACAACAAGAAGAAGTTAACAATAACAAGAATAATAATAAACTTGAAAAATGTCAGCCAAGAATAAAAGCTCGTTAAAACTGTTAAAATGTAGTGAAAATTAATTTTTAGACTCTGAAATGTCAATTTTTAGCTAACATAGCACAAGCCATTTTTTTTTTCCAAAAGAAAATTTAGCTTATTTTTCTCCGAATAAAAAGCACTAAATAGTTAGTTTTCTTGAAAATAAATGGAGGCCATTTTTTGGGGGCTTCGGGCACCATGAAGAGTGAAGACTGTAAAGTAGTTTTCTTTTCTGCCAAAACAGTCAATTTTATTAATACTAAACAAAAAGCAGTTACAAATAGTATTTATATGTTGAGGAACGCAGCTAAAAGAACACCCAACAAAAAGGGGCTTCAAGCATAGACTAACACACAAAAGCGTCCTCTCTTGGATATTGCCATCCAGATTATGTTCAGGGCCAATCATGCTTGGTGTTGGTGCATACCGAACAAAGTATCAGCTAGAGAAGATGATACTTGGAACAAACCATCCCGCAAGATACAAGCACTCAAAGCTCTTAAGTAATTCACCGCTCTGTTACACCTGGTATCGAGTTATGCTGTCTAGTATAGTTGTTAACATAAAAAGTAGTTCGACATTTAATATGATTCTAAATATAAAACTAAATCTACTTTTTTCTTTTATGTATTTATTTTTTTCAATGTAGTCGTTATAATAGTTATACATGTTAAATATTTTATTAATTGATAATTCTAACTAATACATATGATTAATAAAGATATTTTAAGAAGATAATATTATTTATTACAAATAACTAACTTAAAAAACTTTCTTAGTCTACTAAAATTAATCAACACGAGGTAGTATATAATTTTTTACAATCAGTCTCCAAGATGGAGTTATTACTTATTGGCCCCAAATCTATTCACAGCTAGCAAGCCAAGTATTCAACCATAAAACGGGAAGAAGCAGTAACTTAATAATTTTTAGGGTTAATATAATTTTGAGTCCATCAGGTTTATTTTTATTTTGGTTTTAGTCCTTTAAATTTCAAATCATAAGTTTTGATCCCTCAAATTTCTTTTCATTTAAAATATTGGTCCTTATAATTCAATAAAAATATGGACCATTTTGCCCCTAGAGGGACTAAAACCTATGATTTGAAATTTAAGAGACTAAAACCATAACGAGAACAAATTTAATGGACTCAAAATTATATTAGCCCTAATTTTTATTTTTTTTTTGTTAAACTTACAATTTTTTGACAAAAGGAAAACTGAAATCAATATCAATACTAGATTCATGAGTTTTGTTTAGGAATTTGTTTTTGACATAGAACAAAAAATCAAACTTAACCAAAAAACTGATGAACCGACCAGTGGTCCGATGCGGTTTAGGCATCAAACCGGTCAAATCGGTGTGAATATGTGAAAACAGTTAAGGACCGCTTTGAATACTTATGCTGCTATTGGTCCTATTTTTTCAACTCTAAATATCTCAGTCACTATAGATTTCAATAAATTTAGTGATAATTTTGGTATCAATGATTATTAATTTTAGTTATTAATGACTTGTAAAGATCAATTTTTTTATATAATTTTGAGTCCATCAGGTTTATTTTTTATTTTGGGTTTAGTCCTTTAAATTTCAAATCATAAGTTTTGATCCCTCAAATTTCTTTTCATTTAAAATATTGGTCCTTATAATTTAATAAAAATATGGACCATTTTGCCCCTAGAGGGACTAAAACCTATGATTTGAAATTTAAGAGACTAAAACCATAACGAGAACAAATTAATGGACTCAAAATTATATTAGCCCTAATTTTTATTTTTTTTGGTTGTTAAACTTACAATTTTTTGACAAAAGGAAAACTGAAATCAATATCAATACTAGATTCATGAGTTTTGTTTAGGAATTGTTTTTGACATAGAACAAAAAATCAAACTTAACCCAAAAACTGATGAACCGACCAGTGGTCCGATGCGGTTTAGGCATCAAAACGGTCAAATCGGTGTGAATATGTGAAAACAGTTAAGGACCGCTTTGAATACTTATGCTGCTATTGGTCCTATTTTTTCTCATTCAACTCCAAATATCTCAGTCACTATAGATTTCAATTTTAGTGATAATTTTGGTATCAATGATTATTAATTTTAGTTATTAATGACTTGTAAAGATCAAATTTTTTTAATATTATTGTATTTTATTATTTTTATAATCAATATGTTTTCTTACATTTTGTTATTAGTGATTATTAATGTTATTGTGTTTTGTTATTTTTAGTTAAATTATTTTATTTTAATATAATCAGTTTGAGTCCAAATTGACCCAGTGCGGCCAGTTCTTTCTTTTTCTTGGGTTTTTGGCGTTCAATTTCGTTCTTTTTTCATCCTTCTGTTTTTTAATCGTGTTTTTCGTATCATTTTTCCCCGAAGCCCTTTGCCCTGCAAGATTTGCTCTGTGAGTTGTTTTCTTCTTTCGAGTTTCATTAGTTTTGTGAGTTGTCACTCTTCTTTCGAGTTTCATTAGTTTTGTGAGTTGTCACTCTAAGCTATCATCGATTTGTTTCCCACTTCCCAGTTCCCCACCCGTTTCTCTCATTCACATTTCGGGCCACCTATTAGTTTCTATTCATAATGTGTAAAAATTTAAATTTGAAAATTCGTTGGTCTGTTTTGGACGCCGTCTTTTCCATTTCATAACGTGCGGACCCTCCCGCCGATGCGAAGTGCGGGATCAGCATTTGGTTATAGAGCCACCGACTATAGAGGCCCCATATGCTGCGCAGATCCTTTTAGTCTCTGAAGATGCGTCTTCGATTCTGATCTAACACGCTCGCTGATTGGTCTGAGATCAGTAAGAATTCTTCTTTTCTCATTTATATATTGACCATTCTAATGATCGGGACTGCTAAAAGTTGTTCGTTCACCTTTGCCCGGTCTTGTTTTCTTCTGGAATGTTTAGAGAGATGGTGGATTTAATCATCGAAATTGTTTATCTGATCAAACCCAAAACTTCTAACTTCTACCCGACCTTCTTATGGTCTTACTGGAATTTCTGTGTTGTTTGTTTGTAGGTTTTTAACATTAACGAGATGCAGCAAGGGAAATCAGAAGAGATTGTGATCAAGTTTTGTGCTGTAGTTGTTCCTAATTATTAGTTTCGTGCACTTGAGTTGACTCTGGCAAGTCGGTTGTCAGACGAACACGCCATAACGATTTGTTTAGGGATTGAGTGTCTTTTCCTTCAAATATTCACTAGAAACATGTACTTACCCAGCAACGCTTGATTGTTTTGCTTGCGTGTGGTTGATGTTTGAAACTAGGATTTATGCAGATTGTTTTGTCAAGGGCGATCCTCTGATCACTTCTATTTCCTTTTTGCCTGTTTTAAAGTAACATAATTGTGTTCACACAGGATCATCATACCAACTTCGGAATGCAGTAAACACTAGACATTTATGCACTAATATATTCTGCGTCAATTTGCAGCATCTCTGTATAGTTTGGAGGAAAAAAGTTCCATCATCATGGCAACAAAAGTAAAACCAGGAGGCAATAGAAAGAGGATTTCAAGATCAGTTTTCTTCATAGTTGGCTTGTGTGGTTTCTTCTATATATTAGGTGCATGGCAACGGAGTGGTTTTGGGAAGGGAAAAAGGTTATTACAATGTCAATTGCACCAAGGGATTCTCATGAAGCACAAGTCCAATTTGCTTTGGAAAGAGGTGTTCCGGCAATTATTGGTGTTCTTGGAACCATCAAGCTGCCTTTCCCTGCTGGATCTTTTGACATGGCTCATTGTTCTCGCTGTTTAATTCCATGGGGTTCAAATGGTGATGTTTCTGCCTTTTCACTATACAATCTTTCATTTGGCTCAATAGAATCAATTCCATGAGCCACGGGGGCTTTTATGACAGAAAAGTGAACAAAATTTGACAATATGCGTATAATAATGACTTGCCTGATCGAACTGGGGGCTTGCTCTGATTCTAATTTTCCTGTCTTCAATTTGTTCAAAGTGGCCATGAAAAGCCCCAGTAATTTGAGCTAAAGTGGATCCCATGCATTTGTACAGCGTCCAAAATGAGTTGTATTGTTTACCACTTGTGACAGTGTATCTTCTTACACTTTTTTTTTTTTTGTTAAAAAATCTATGGTCTGCCAAGTTGTAATGATTAACAAAGCACGTTCTTATTTGAACATACTGATGTTTTAAAAAGATGCATCATTTTTCTTGTTTTAGTTGACTGTCCATTGTTGCCTTGACAAAGAATCACATGATTTTCCTAACCTTCAATTTTCGGATTTCTTTCCACAGGTGGAATGTACATGATGGAAGTGGACCGAGTTCTTAGACCTGGTGGTTACTGGATACTTTCTGGTCCTCCTATTAACTGGAGGAATAACTACCAAACTTGGCAACGTCCTGAAGGGGAACTTGAGGAGGAGCAAAGGAAGATTGAAGATATTGCTAAACTTCTATGCTGGGAAAAGAAACATGAAAAAGGTGAAATTGCCATCTGGAGAAAAAGATTAAACAATGATGAATGCCCTGAACAAGATACTCCACCTACAAGATGTGAATTTACAAATGCAAATGATGTCTGGTAAAATCTTTTACTTATTCGGTCCTAAATATGGACTCATTTTGTAATGTAATTTACACTACAAAATGGTCTTATATTTAAGACAGAAGAGTACTTCTCTTTTTCGGCCCTTGCTCATTTCTTTCAACTCATAGTTCATCAATTACCTGTCACTTTTGCACCGAATTTGATGTTATGCATCTAGGAAGTATTGGCCTTCCAAATTTTCACGGTCAGCTTAAATTTCCCTACATTTCTTGCTGCTTATTAACAGTGAAGCACAGAACCTGTTAAAAATTTAATACTTTCCCTCTTTTTAGATGTCTCTCACCAGTTCTAGAAAGTAAAATGAAATTTGTAGTTCATTTTTCCTGCCACATTAAATTTAACATTATTGCCACGTAGATGGTATCTTTTGAGACAGCAAGTATTGATCTGGGAAGTTTTCCTGGTGACCAGGGATATTTGGTCCTTCATGATGTAATAAAGTTCTAGTATAATCCCCATCTTTTGGAATTCAGTTTTTTCAACACCTCCCTGAAAGTTTCGCTTCTGTCTAGGTACAAGGAGATGAAAATTGTGTAACTCCTTCTCATGGAGCTAATAACTCATGGAATCCATACCCAAAGAGACTCAACGAAGTTCCTTTCAGAATATCTGGCGGATCCATCCTGGGCATATCTGTGGAGGCATATGAGGATGACAATCGGTCATGGAAGAAGCACGTGAGTGCTTATAAGCGAACTAACAAAATTATCGACTCGGGCAGGTATCACAACATCATGGACATGAATGCTGGTCTAGGAAGCTTTGCTGCTGCCTTGGAATCTCCCAAATTATGGGTTATGAATGTTTTGCCTACAATTGCTGAGAAAGATACCCTAGGTGTTATATTCGAGCGTGGATTGATCGGCATTTATCATGACTGGTAATTTCTGTGACTGTGACATGTTTTTCTCTTGATTTTCTCCTCTGCAAATGTAACTTGTCTTATTGTTGTAAAGTCAAATACAATGCTATATGGAGGACGAGTTGCCTTGTCTTTTCTGTTTGACCATGACTAGCAAACTGTATGACATTTTTGAATTGTGTTGGTTAATCAAATACAGTTGCCTTCTCATATTTAGAGGTCAGAAAGAGCTTTTATTCTATCTAAAAACTCGTGTATCTGTGTCAGGTGTGAAGCATTCTCCACATATCCAAGGACATATGATCTTATCCATGCGGATGGTGTTTTCAGCTTGTACAAGGATAAGTATGTTGTTGTTTTTCTTCTTTTCTTTTTAGTCTCGTTCCCTTTGGAATCTTTACCTTTTTCAGAAGATTTGTTTTCCCATAGAAAGACTGATTTAAATTTTATAAACAGAGACATATATAGACAATGTAATAGACGCAACAAATTTTGAGACCGGCGTGGGAAATTACACAGTCTTTTCCCTGACTCAGATGATCAATGCAGGTGTAGTGCAGAAGACATACTGTTGGAGATGGACCGTATATTGCGGCCTGAAGGGGCAGTAATAATCCGAGATCAAGTGGGGCTCCTAATGCAGGTGAATAGAGTTGCAAAGAGAATGAGATGGAATACCAAAATGGAGGATCATGAGGATGGTCCTCTTGTTTCAGAGAAAGTTTTGTTTGCTGTCAAGAAGTACTGGGTTTCAGGTGACAACGACCCAAGCTCATGATGATACCTTGGAAGGAAGGAAAATAGAAGGTTTGTCATGCAGCGAACTCATCAAGATCTCTATGAATTTCCCCCATTGCCCAGTGTATGTATATCATGAAAGGGCATAGGTGCATCTTTGTTAAATAGAATTGATAGGCATCCTTATTCTTTAGGGTTCATAGATCACAATCATAGCCAGCAGATTTTCTCATTAGGATATTGCTTCTGCATACTTCTCTCCAAAAAAAAAAAAAAAAAAAACCTGTACAGATCTTCAAGGTGATGTTTAGATTTTTAATCTTAGGTCAATGAGGCTGATGTCTAGATTTTGAATTTTCCCACTGGCCACTATGATAGGCATGACCAAGTTTGGTTATCGAATTCACCTTACTTTTTGTTTATTAAAACAATACATTATATTTTTTCAAAAAAAAAAAAACATTTGGTGATCGTCTAAGAATATTAATTATGGTTAAGAACATAAAGTTCTGAAATTAAAAAAAAAAAGGGGCCAGATTTTTTATTGAAATTTTTGAGTTGAAATTAATTATGGTTAAGAACATGAAGTTCTGAAAATAAAACAGACTGAAGTATTATAAATTTTTAATGAAGTTGAGAGATGGTGTTAAGTTTGGCTGTTTGGGAACTTAAGTTTGAAAGGTAAAACTATAGTTTGGGGATCCAATTATCCAAATATGTCAATTTTTTATAAAATCACTTTTTGATCAAAGACCATGCTTTGAAAAAATGTAGCTAAACGTCATGATTTTTGGCAAAATCACTTTTGAATTGAAAATCATGATTTTGAGGTCTAAAACCATGATTTTTCATAAAGAGAAATTTTTTTGCCTTTGAAGGTATAAAACCATGGTTTGTGATATAAAAAATAGATAAATATAAGAGATAAAGTAGATTGGAATCTTATATTTAGAATCAAATTGAATATCTAGTTAGCTTTTATATTAAGGGCGAAAGGTAATATGGGAAAATTAGTTTGCCAATCCTTATAGTTTTACCTGATTTTGAATCAGATCCTTGTAGTTTTTTTCTTTTTATTGAATCCTTATTATATTTTTTGTTTTGATGGAAGTCCTTCTGTTATAAACTGTTAGTTTAGGCTTATTGGCGCGTCTTCTCTTCTTAATTACTCAGCTTCTCTGATCTCTCTTCCTACTCAACTTCCTTCTCACTCCTCCGCCCATTGCGAGCAATCTCTACTCTCTCTCTCTCTCTCTCTCTTCACAATCAACATCTTTCAATTCTTGCCCGCCTTTCCCAACGACACCCACAGCGTCCGCATTCTTTTTTCTCTCTCATCTTCCATTCTTTCTTTCCTTCCTTTCTCTCTACTAGTAGTATCTTCATTTCCTTAATTTAATCATGACGTTGGATTTCTCCTCATGTATTTTTATTATACCCATGTAGCCAACTCTAACCTTGTCATCGGTGATATTTAATTCTAGACATGTGCAGTTTCAAAATGGTACGTGAGAAATTTTTCATAAATAAATGTTCATCAGCTCTTGACCCAAGTTCATGAATACATAGAGCGCATGTGGAAAAGGGAGAAATTGTTTCTCTTGGAAGAGCTTCTCATGGCGGTGAAGATGTAGAGAGAGAAAGAAAGGAGAGCGAGTGAGAATGGAAGAGTAGCTAAGAAGGAGATTGGGGGGTGTCGTTGGGAAGGAGAGGGGGAAGAAGACGATGATTACAGAAAGAGAGAGAAAATATTGATCAGTTGCAGATTGTATGAAGGAGTGGTGGAGAAGCTGAGCAAGAAGACGTGCCATATAAACTTAAACTAACAGTGTTATAACGGAAGGACTTCCATCAAAACAAAAAAAATATAATAAGGATTTAATAAAAAGAAAAAAAGTATAAGGACCTGATTCAAAATCAGGTAAAATTACAAGGACTGGCAAATTAATTTTCCCAAGGTAATGTTAATTAATTATATTTTTTATGTACAGTTTATTATTTCAAACAAAAATATAAATTAAAATATATTTTTCTATAATTATCATATTACCTTATGTCTTTTTTAATAATTTATATATAAAAAATTATTATTATAACCACCACTCAAATATTTTCACTTTATCAAGATCATTTTTTTACAAAATCTAGTCTTTTAAAATATATTCACAAAATCTATTCACAAAATCTATTTTTTAAAAAACCCAAAACCCCCTTAAAAAAAACTCCAAATTAATAGACAGAATTAAAACCAGAACTTTGTGCGAAATTATGGGGTAAAAAATAAAAATACAGTTCTACCGAAACTTAAATACGGGTGTTCATAAAAGTTAAAGACGAAAATTTGACTAATTCGATGCTAAATGCCCAATATTTTATGCTTCAAGCTAGGACACTGCATTTTTTTAAATTCTAAATGTTGTACTCCTCCGGTCCTAATTATAAGACCCAATTGACTTATTTGAGGAGATTAAGGAAGTAAGTTAAATTGGTTATTTATAATAAATAAGTGTTATCATTCCTAAAATATCATTGCTAATTAAGTATATTGGCTAAAACTATCATTATTAGAAGGATTATCTTGGAAAAAATGCATAAATATAAGAGACAAAATGGATTGGGTCTTATAATTAGGACCAAATAAAAAGTCAAATTGGGTCTTATAATAAGGACTGGAGGAGTATTTTGTAGAATAAAAACAAACATGAACCATCGAAACATTCTAATACTTCTTTAGTCCTTAATATAAGGCCTATTTAACTATTTTGATTAAATTAAAGAAGTTAGTTAAGTTAGGTAATAATCATAAATATAATATATATTTCCCAAAATACCCTTAATTAAAAACTTCGTTGAAAAAGTGACATTTCAAAAAATATTTTAAATTATTTTATTAAAAATATAAAACAGTAAAATTGATGTATGTGTGGAATTAATGAGTAATAAGTGCTCACTCACTTTATAAAATATATAGGTTTACTATTAATAAATAATAAGTATGATTGTGGTATTTAATTATTTAATAAAGAAAATTTAGGAAATAATTGATAAATATGAGAAATAAGTCCTCTATTTAAGATCAAGATTAACCTATTAATTAGGTTTTATATTAAGGACAAGAGGAGTAGTAAATAAGCCCTCTCAACAAATTTTATTAGATGACCTTACCTTTGGAACACAATACACTTATGGCCTGTTTGGGATCACATTTGGACCTTCAAACGTGCGTCCCCACCGAAGAAGCAACAGGCAAGCTGAAAATGGGTGTTTGGTCTCACGCTCACGCAATCTGACTTCTGCCACCGAAATGCACTTCTGCCATAAGTTGAAAGAAGCTACTTTCCGGTGAGGGTGTGCGTTGCAGAATACCGGTAGAGGATTTGGGTGTTAATTTATTGATTTTGTGCAGCACATGTAGGAGGTGTTTGGATAGAAACCAAACTATGGTTTTAAAAGTGCTTTTACGGTTTATGAAGTAAATATGTAAAAGAATTTGCCTCATTTTGCCGAAAAGTGCTTCTGAAACTATGGTTTGGAAGTTGCCAAACACCCCCATAGCCCAACATCTTGCCTTCAACAAGTATTAAAATATTAACACACTGAAGTTGGTGGACTCTTTTTCTAATGTATTACGGGTGTAACTTTATGAATTTTGTGAGAAATATCAAATGTCTTGAGTGCGAGGAGGCAAGGCCAAAGAAGCAACTAAATTAAATTTCCTTATTTTTAATAATTTTATTTTCATTACTTCTTTAAAAATGATCACATTATATTATAATCTCTTTCTAATAATAAATTAAATTTCTTTACTTTTAGTAATTTTATTTTTCTTATTTCTTAAAAAATAGTCATATTATATATATCTAATATTAAATATGTACTATTTAATAAAATTTATGTCCTTTTAAGTCATTTTACATCTAAATTTACTTTTACGTTTATTATCCAAACAAGTTTCAATTTTTCAAATTGATTTTTTTACAAAATTTAATCCAAACATAAATCATATTAAACTATCTGACTTCTGTAAAAATCAGATTGAAAAAAAAGTTACTTCTGTCACCACTATTCTAAATACACCTTTATAATTCAAAATAAAAAAAACAAGCAAAGACGAATACTAGAAATTTTGAAAAGATAAGCATAAAAAATATTAAAAATAATTAATATCATCTTGACATTTTCTCCTGATTCATCATTCGTACAATGACGAATGGACCTGTAAGGACAGATGTCACGAAGTGGTTGATCCACAGTTTGAAGAAGCACTTTCTGGTTATAGCCGAAATATAAACCCCCCAAAACCCTAACGCCTTCGTTCTCTGTCTCTCACTTCCCCGCTCTTCCCTTTGTACTTTGAACGATATATACTGCTAGGGTTTTAGGCAATCAGAGAGGTAGTTAGTGAGTGCCCTGTGTTTACGATAAAGAGAGAGAGAGAGAGCAAAAGAGGAAGAGGGCGAAGATGGTGGCCGACAAGACCAAGAAGTTGAAAGTTGCCGAGAAGGGCGAGAACTTAGAGGAAATTGACGGAGAGCTTGTCCTCTCTATTGAGAAGCTGCAGGAGACCCAAGACGAGCTCGAAAAGGTATCATGGCCATTAGCAGACGCTCGTGTGTCATAATTGGTCCCCTTGTATGTTTCACTGCGAAATTGAAGTTCTGAACTTTCATTCCAAATCCTGTAGCTGTTTCTGAATTGTTACCTCAGGTTTGAGATGAAGTAGTGATGATAATATAACCTTGCGGTTGGTTATCTGCTTCTGTTTTGGGGTCCCAGAATTTTATAAATGTAAAGGTTATTCATGTTTTAGAATGCGCTATTATGAAGGTCCAGCCATGGTTTGTTCTTTAATAATAATGCTTGTGAGCTATATCGACCTCGTCTATTCTGTGGTGAAAATTCATTCTTTTTCCTTTTTCCGGTCATTGTAGATCAATGAGGAGGCAAGTGATAAAGTTCTCGAAATAGAGCAGAAGTACAATGAGATAAGGAAGCCTATCTATGAGAAGCGGAATGAGATTATCAGAACTATTCCTGACTTCTGGACAACAGCTGTCAGTATTGATTTCTATGTCTATTAAATGACTGTGGCAATGGAGTTTTATTGATGCGGTTAATTTAGGAATGTTTTGTTAAACCGTTCTCCTTTTGGCAGTTTATGAGTCATCCTGCCCTTGGTGAGATTCTGAATGAAGAAGATCAAAAGGTCTGACCATCTCTAAAATTTGGATTTTGCAAACCACTATTTCCCCTCACTTTAACATGCATTCTCTTGTTTACTTTCGTAAATGTCTCTGCTGTTTATGCGAATGTGAGGGGTTCAATGGAGGTAGTGCTTATATTGTTGTTTGTTTGATTATGGAGCCGTGGCTAGTAACTTATTGAATTCTTATTTAGTAGATATTTAAGTATTTGAGTTCTTTGGAGGTTGAGGATTTTAAGGACGTCAAATCGGGCTATTCAATTACCTTTGTAAGTTGCACCTCCCTTGATTTTTCCTTTCATTTTGTTGATTGTTCATTAAAATAATGACAAATCACTTGTTGACTACGGAAACTCATCTTTGCTTGAACGCTCCTAAATTGTATATTTCATTGAGTTGTAAATTGTTTTTTAATATTTCTTTTTCAGAATTTCAATCCAAATCCATATTTTGAGGATACAAAACTTACAAAGACTTATACCTTCCTTGAAGAAGGAACTACAAAGATCACTGCCACGCCTATAAAATGGAAAGAGGGCAAGGTGAGGCTTTGAGCTTCTTTGGTTTTTCTTCCTGTAGCTTCTGAGCTATTTGTGGTGTTTGTTTTAACATAGTATATATATGGGGAAATAATTGAAGGGTATACCTAATGGAGTCCATGAGAAGAAAGGGAACAAGCGACCTCCAGCTGATGACAGGTTTTGTGTCATGTTTATTTTCTTTCTGAATATTGTTTCCTTATGTACTCTGATCTGGTTAAAAGAACAAAAAAGAAAAGATGGCAGTTAATGGTTCCTATATATTGCGAACTTGATCTTTTATTTATTGTTTACCTGTTTTTAGGCTCTTTTTTTAACACTTATTGGTTGTTAGTTGTTACTGAACATAAATGAGGGAAGATATAGAATTTTGCACATGCTTGATATGTGAATCCGAGACAGCTGAAGGGTTTTTCCCTCTTTAATTTATGCAACATATGGTTACCGTTTTTTAAGTGCGCCTAACTCTCTGCAAATCTTTTGAGTGCAGTTTCTTTAGCTGGTTCAGTGATGTTGAGCAGAAAGATGATATGGATGACCTGCATGATGAGGTAAAATTATCCTGGTCTTCTATAATTCCTCGTGGAGTTGAACATCCGATCTGTGGATATCCTGTGTCTCTGTTACTGATGTTTCCTTTAGCTTGTTTTTATTTCTATCTCTCATTGTTCCTGATGATGTGATGTTTCATTCTAAATTGCAGATTGCAGAATTAATTAAGGACGACTTGTGGCCAAATCCGCTTACTTATTTTAATAATGTGAGTTTTCTTTTAAATTTTGTATATTTTCCTCCTGTTAATGTCAATTGTTCTTTTAGGTGATGCTTAAGAATTTCTCTCTCTCTTTCTCTGAGATTCTCTGTTTTCTCATGTTTTTTATTGGATTTGATGCTTTAATGTTGCAGGAGGAGCCTGATGAAGAGGATGAGGAAGATGGTGATGATGAGGTAAGTCATGTGTTATTTTGTCACAATTGCTTACATGATCAAAAAATATTCTTTAGTGTTGATTTTATGGTTTTTAATTTATTGGATCAATGTAATCACATTGGGTTCATTGTTTGTTATGGTTTATAATTTTTTCAGTCTGAAAATATGTAGAAGTCGGTACTAAAGAGATATGGAGCTTAAGGTTCTGAGGATATAAGATAATGCAGAAATTCAGAATCATATTTATGGACTCAAGCTATTGTGTTTGAACTCAAATAGATGTTTGATAAATTAAGAAAATTAAGGTTGTTGATAATCTGCAGAAATCATTGTTATTCTTGACTATATATGATCTTGGTTCAACCAGTGAACGGCAATTTTTTATTTGTCTTCCCCCAGTAGCACAAGGCTTCTCACAAATTAGCATATGAGAAGGTTATGTTATTCACATTAGATTGTTTGTTTGAAAATATATTGGCTGGGAGGTTGCTTGTTACGTAAAGCGATCTTAAGCTGTGAAGCTAGCCTCTATTTTTATTAGCGAATGGGTAGATGTTTTCAAGCTCTCTCTCTCTCTCTCTCTCTCTCTCTGCTTTTTTCCCTAGAAGCTTCCTATTTAGCTTGGAAAACATGTTCTTGTATGATATTTTCCTCTTTCCGCTTCTTTAATTTCCCCTCCCTTTAAATCATGTTTTGATAAGTTGAATAGATGCTATTTTGCGCCAATGAGATGAATCCAAGTGATTGCCACTGCTTTGAAGCCTTTGCGGTGCACTGTGTGACGGACAGAGTTGGTTTGTGCAACCAACTGTGGAATCTTCCGTGACATTGATGCTTGGATTAGAAAAAATACTGACCTTGCAAACGTTTTCGATGAAATCATGCAGCCGTTGACATGCTTTTTAGATGAAAAATATAAGTAATTTCTTTTGGTGGGAAACCATTAGCGCACTAAACATCCGCCATTATATTTTTTTCAATAGATCAATCTCCAAGTCTGGCATGTTTTTCATTTGAACTGAATGATGGCATAACTTTAGAAATAGTAGATGCAAATATTAGCCTGCATTATCATTCTTCCTCTTTGGCAGGGAAAGGATGAAGACGACTCTGAAGATGATGATGAAGACCAAGATGATGACGACGATGATGATGAGGGTGACGGAGATGATGGCAAATGAGGGAATATATCACGAGGGGGGCTGCCTTTGCCGTTTTTTGTGGTTATAGGAGTATGTAAAGTGGGCTCTAGGGGATGGTGAGCAGGCCATCCTTTTTTGGGTATTAACTTATGTCATCAGGCGTACCAAGGCCGGCCAGTTGTTGTGACCATTCTTTTTGTTTTATTGTCCTTTGAGGTTATTTCTCCCTGCTGGTTTCATCCCCTGATGCACTTCATCAGTTTTTACTATTACTCACATCAGCCTTTTTTCCTTCTCTATTTGGAGGTAACTACAAGTAATACCATATTAATTAGTGTATAGCTACTTGGTTTTCTTTCAATTTATTTCTCTCTCTGTTTTTTTTTTTGCTTTTACTAATGATAATTCATATGGCAGACGCACCTACTGAGGGTGATTTCTTTTCACAAATCTGCTTAAATTACCTTTCTTATTTTGGAATGGTAATTTTTCTGTGATTTGATTCGTCCCAGTGTAATTTTATTCAATTTTGGCAAGACAAATTGAGAATTGCACGAAGGTTGATTGTGACTAAACGCTGGAAATCAGGTCCTAAAGAAGCTTGATTTATTCCAACGAAACCATACTAAGGCCACTTTTTTTTATTTTTTTTAACCTCATTTTCTTCGCCAGCTTCAAATTCTAGGGGACCAAACGGCCCTTAGAAGTATGGTTTGATTTGTCCAAGAAGATATTGATATTAAATATAAAATTATTTTCTCTGATTATTAGCTGTTTGCCCGCCATTAGTTGATGTTAGTCAAAGGGCAAAGTGTTGTTTAACAGTAAAAATGAATTATCACCAAATTCCAAGTAAATTGAGAATATTTCACAAAAGTGATACATGTTTATAAGCATGTCCTTGAATTGAGAGCTACTCCCGAACCTCAAGCCTAGTTAGTCCAACTCCTCTTTGGCGTCTTGTTTTTGGTTGGGGTGTTCAAGGTCGACTCGTTCTGGTTCTAATCTTATTGGAACAGGACGGGTTTGTCCTGAAAATTTTCAGAACAAGACAAAAAAGAGGATTGGGATTGGGTCATTCCGTTCCGAGCTCTGTTTTTTTTAAAAAATCATATTTATATAATATTATTTTCATATTTTTTATGATTTGAGACTATTATATGGGATTATGAATCCATTTATTTAAAGTTTTTATATTTATTGATGATTTGAAACTATTAATTATTAGAGTTTCCAATAAGTTTTTATTATGTTAAAAGCTTTCATTTAGAATTTTTAATGATTATTATATGTAATATTTTGAACTTTTACTTAAGGGTGCCAAAGAAATAAAAAATAAAAAAATATTTTTTTACAAGGCCTAAGCTCAAAAAACTACAATTAGGAAAAAAAAAGATTTTATTGTAACAGGCCTAACAACTCAAAAAACTTTTTAAAAAAAAATATATCGGGATGTATCGATACCATCTCGTTCCTACCGGGATTGGAACAACACTTGGACAGGACAGGACAAGAGACAATTTTTTATCCCGTTACTATTTATCGGGACAGGCCTGTCCTGGTCTCGATTTGTTCTGTGAACAGTCCTAGTTTTCAATCTCTTAGTGTTGGAAGCTCTCATATGCCAAGAAACGCAAGTTATTTACGCATGCTTCCACCAGCGCCCATCGATTGATTAATGGAGTTCTATCCTTATGTGAACATACCATTCAAGCCAAAGATTGTCATAAGAAAATGCATCTAGGGTCCGTTTGGATCAGTGATTAGAAAAGTAGCTTATTGAAAAAATAGCTTATGGGAAAGTAAAGTTGGGTAAAAGCTAAATTGGATAAGCTGAATTATGTTTGGATTGGAGTTCAGAAAAGCTAGTTTGTAAAAATGAGATTAGTAAAAAGTTGTTTGGGTTATGGTTGAGTAAAAGTAAGTTTGGTTGTAAAATAACCAAAATGAGTATGAGTTTTAATAATAATGAAACATGATAAAAAAATAATTTCACATAATACAATGAAATTAAAATAATTTAATATAAAGAAGTCAAATTTAATGAGTGAATTAAATTTTAAAATTTTATTAAAATCATAAAAAAATATTTTAAATATAAAGTGAAAGATGAAAAAAAAAATGAATTGAGATAATATAATGAAGAAGTGAAATTTTTAGAGTAGATTAAAATTGAAAACTTTAGAGAAATCATAAGAAATATTTTCAATATAAAGTAAAACATGATTAAAAAAATTTAATACAATAAATTTAAATTAATTTAGTATGAAAAATTCAAATTAAATAAATAAATTAAATTTTAAAATATTAGAAAAATTACAAAAAACTATTGTAAATCATAACAAAGAAAAAAGCTTCGTTCACAACCTAATTCCCTTTGCTTTTGTTCGGCCTTCCCTCTCCTCTCTCTCTCTCTCTCTCATTTTCTTTCTCGTCTGAAACAATCATGGAAGCTCAAAGACGGAGAGGACGATAGCTACTCTTCATTGTCAGCTGTATCATCGGAGTACGAAGAAGACAAACATGTGTAAGCTGAGTCCTCGGGTCTTAGCATCGGAGAGATTTTTTCGTCATCAGAGAGAAAAATAAAAAGAGGATAACGGTCCATAAGCTCTTTCAGATAAGCTCACTCTCTTAGCTTATTTTTAATCGTACGTTTGCATAGCTTTTGGCTCTCAAGCTCAGTTGCGTAGAAGCTGTGTCAAACAACATCAAATTTTTTGATCGAGCTTTTTCTCAAAATAAGCTGCTTATAACCCAAAATAAGCTCTCCCAAACAGGCACCTAGTTTGATTTATAGATTAGCATGGGAAGGAAATTGTCTTATAAAGCACAAAAGACTTCAGTCACTTTTGCCAGGCTGCTGATTTTACTTTTAGGTAATAACTACTACCACCATCCTTAATATAATAATTAAATAACTAATTTTTGAATTAAGTTAATTATTTTTAATAAACATGTGTTGTGTTCTTTAAAATATCATTTAAATTTTTTTATCATGTACAATCACCATAAGACTACTTATGGAAAACATGAATAAATATAAAAGATAAAATAAATTAAAATTTTATATTTAAAATTAAATTAGATATCCACCAAGTATCATCAGAACTCAGAAGTAGTATATCAATGCTTAACCTTGTTACTGTCACGATGGTAGACTCAATATCCGTAGAATGGGATGCATCGATGCATTGACATCCCAGCGCGCACAAAGGTTAGCTTTCTTTTTTACCCTTCTTTTCTATGGACATGCTCATAAGCAACTTCCCAATCCATCTCGTATCTCAAGACTTCCCATATCATTGACAACATGGAAGACCAAGTAATTTTCTGTCGTGTATGTTGGAGGCGTCGTAAAGATTCTCCACGGAATTTCAATTTTTATTCAAAAAATATTATAAATAAATACTCTTTCTAATGCTTATTATGAGTGTCAAATAACTACTTTATGAATAACAAATAAATAGTTAAAATTAATTAAAAATAATAAATAGGTTAGAAATATAATTTTGTTTCCAATATGTCTTTATAATAAATAAAAAAATTAAAAAAAAAAGATATGGGAAAATATGAGATGATGGTATGTCAAAGGAGAGAGAACAAACAATTAAGAGCAAAAAAAAAAAAAAAAGAATCAAATGTCTAGACAAACTCTAAATTGAAACTTATAAAATAGATCACATCATTCTCCAAATTTGAATATTATAAATAGGACTGGAGGGAGTACTAAAATGATCAAAGTTGTATTTTTTTTTTGGGCAACACTAAAAAATTAATTTGAAAAAAAATAATTCCAACCAAAATTTTAAATCTTAAAAATTTTTTAAAGGAAAAATTAATCAACAAGTCTGTATTTTTTCATCTTATTTTAATTAGGCTTATAGTTCCTTTCTTTTTAGTATATTCTTCTAATTTCGCTTATTTTTAATCATGTCTTATAATTTTTTTTAATCACGTCCTTAAAATTTTACCTAATTTTTAATTGAGTCTTTGTGCCTGATTAAAAAAAAAAACATGTGTAATTATAAGGAATTAATAATTTTTTAGAAAGTCCATGCAATGTCGAATGTGCCCTGTAGGGACAGTTGTCATGTGGTGGTTGATCCCCGGTTTGAAGCCGCACTTCAGACCGTACACTAGATATAAACCCCAAAAACCCTAACACCTTCGTTCTCTCTCTCTCTCTCTCACTTCCCCGCTCTTACCCTTTACATTTTGAAGCATATAGGGTGCCAGGGTTTTAGGCAATCAGAGAGCAAGTTAGTGAGTGCCCTGTGTTTACCAGAGAGAGCGAAAGAGGAAGAGGGCGAAGATGGTGGCCGACAAGACCAAAAAGTTGAAAGTTGCCGAGAAGGGCGAGAACTTAGAGGAAATCGATGGAGAGCTTGTGCTCTCTATTGAGAAGCTGCAGGAGACCCAAGACGAGCTCGAAAAGGTATCATAGCCACTACACATGCTCATGTGTCGTGATTGGTCTCCTCGTATGTTTCGTTGCCAAATTGAAGTTCTGAACTTTCATGTCAAGTCCTATATTTCTGAATTTCAACTTCAGGTTTGAGATGAAATAATGGTGATGATATAACTCTGCGGTTGGTTATCTGCTTCTGTTTTGGGTCTTAGCATTTAAAAAACGTAAAAGTAATTCATGTTTCTGAATGCGCTTGTATCAAGGTTTAGCTGCGGTTTGTTCTTTAACACTGACGCTCGAGAGCTATATCGACCTCGTCTATTCCGTAATGAAAATTCATTCTTTTTCATTTTGACGGACATTGTAGATCAATGAGGAGGCAAGTGATAAAGTTCTCGAAATAGAGCAGAAGTACAATGAGATAAGGAAGCCTGTCTATGAGAAGCGGAATGAGATTATCAAAACTATTCCTGACTTCTGGACAACAGCTGTCAGTATTAATTCTTTGCCCCTTAATTGATGTGGTGATGAAGTTTCTTGATGCTATGAATTTAGGAATGTCGTTGAGCCGTTCTCCTTTTTGCAGTTTCTGAGTCATCCTGCTCTTGGTGAGGTTCTTAATGAAGAAGATCAAAAGGTCTGAAAGTCCCTAAAGTTTGAATTTTGCAATCCACTATTTTCCCTCACTTTTACATCTATTCTCTTTGTTTGCTTTCGTAAGTATCTCCGGAGTTGATGTGGATGTGAGGGGTTCAGTGGCAACAGTGCCCATATTTCTGTTTGTTTGATCACGTAGCCCTGCCTAGTAACTGATTGAAATCTTATTTAGTAGATATTTAAGTATTTGAGTTCTTTGGAGGTTGAAGATTTTAAAGACGTCAAATCAGGATATTCAATTACCTTTGTAAGTTGCACTTCCTCTGTTGCTTCCTCCTTTCATTTTGTTGCTGTTTTATTCCTATTAAGTAATGGCAAATCATTTGTTGACTGTGGAAACTGATGTTACACTTGAACGCTCCTAGATTGTATATTTCATTGAATGTTAAACAGTGTTTAAATATTTCTTTTTCAGAATTTCAATCCCAATCCATATTTTGAGGATACTAAACTTACCAAGACTTACACCTTCCTTGAAGAAGGAACCACAAAGGTCACTGCGACGCCTATAAAATGGAAAGAGGGAAAGGTGAGGCTCTTAGCTTCTTTTGTTTTTCTTTCTGTAGCTTCTGGGCTCTTTCTGGTGTTTGTTTTAACATAATACACTTGTGGTGGGAAAATTGAAGGGTATACCCAATGGAGTCCATGAGAAGAAAGGGAACAAGCGACCCCCAACTGACGACAGGTTTGTGCCATATTTATTTTCTTTCGGAATATTGTTTCCTTATATAGCCTGATCTGGTTAAGAACAGAGGAAATCCGAAATTCAATGCTTCCTTTATATTACTTACCAGTAATCAAACTTTTCTTGCTTGCTTGTTGTTAGGCTTTCTTTTTTCCATTGTTTTTGCACTTATTGGTTGTTACTGAATATAACTTACGGAAGATATAGAATTTTGCACATACTTGATTTGTGAATCTGAGACAGCTGGAGGGCTTTTCTCTCTTCATTTTACAAGACATATAGTTAGCATTTCTTGGATGCACCTCACTCTGTCTGTAAATTGTTGAGTGCAGTTTCTTTAGCTGGTTCAGTGACGTTGAGCAGAAAGATGATATGGATGACATTCACGATGAGGTAAGATTTTCTTGGTCTTCTACCATTCCTCCTACTGTTGAACATCCCAGCTATGGATAACCTGTATCTCTATTACAGATCTTTCCTTCACCTTGTTTTTATTTCTATCTCTTGTTGTTCCTGATGTGATGTTCTATTCTAAATAGCAGATTGCAGAACTAATCAAGGACGATTTGTGGCCAAATCCACTAACATATTTTAATAATGTGAGTTTACTCTTAATTTTGGTATATTTCCCTCCTGTTAATGTCAATTGTACTTTCAGGTGATGCTCAAGAATCCCCCCCCCCCGGGGGTGGGGGCCTCTGTCTCTGAGGTTCTCATGTTTTTTATTGTATTTGATGCTTTAATGGGGCAGGAGGAGCCTGATGAAGAGGATATTGATGAGGAAGATGGTGATGATGAGGTAAGTGAAGAGTTATTTTTGTGACTATCCCTTGGATGATTGGAAAAATATTCTTGCAGTGTTGATTAAACTGTTAATAATTTATTAGAGGAAGGTAATCATTGGGTTCATTGTTTGTTATGGGTCTTATAGTAATGCTTTTAGTGGATGGTATAGTTAAAACTTTGTCAAAGGAGAAAAAACTTGGTCTTGTGTAGTATTTCTCTCTTTCCGCTTTTTTATTTTCCCCCTCCCTCAGTCCTTAAGGAGCCACACTATTTTACGTGCTGAGGATGTTTTGATAAGTTGAATAGGTATTTTTTTCCACCAGTTGGTTGAACCCTAGTGATTGCCGTTGGAAACCATTAGCGCACTAAACATCTGCCATTATCAATTTTCCTTCTTGGTAGGGAAAGGATGAAGATGACTCTGAAGATGATGACGAAGACCAAGAGGATGATGATGATGATGAGGGTGACGAAGATGATGGCAAGTGAGAGAACATATCATGGTGGGGTGTCCTTTTAAGTTTATTGTGGTTATAGGATTATGTGAAGTGGGCTTTAGGGGATGCTAATTAGGCCACCCTCTTTAACTAATGTCAGCAGGTGTGCTGAGGGCAGTCGCTTGCTATGATCATATTCTATTTATTTTATTATCCATTGAGCTTCTGCCCTGCTGGTTTCATCCCCTGATGGACTTTTCTGGTTTTTAATGTTACATTAGCTTTTTTACACCTCTAAATGGAGTTAACTATAATCATTACCATGTCAGTTAGTGTATAGCTGTTTGATTTTTTTCCTCTATTTTTTTTTTGGGCGCTTTTCCAAGTGATAATTCATGCAGCGGTTCCACATAATGGGTCAAGGCATGTTGTTTTCGTACTAACTATTGTTTCTCTTAAGAAATCTGCTTGAGTTACCTATCTCAACAATCTAGATCATTTGCTGTCATGAAAGCAAATGAGTGTAATGCATTTGAAAAGAGATGAAAAAGAAACAGTACAATCTGTTTATATGGGTTTTTTATTTTAAATATACGAGAGAATTTTATTCTCTCTTAAATCTGCTAGTATCTCTGTTTAATTTGAGCTGCAGTTGCGCGTTTATGGCACATTGACCGAAGAGCAAGCAAAATATGGGGATATTTTCTTTTTATTTTCTTGTTACCTATTTGTTTATAGAACATTTTTGGACATACGCATGATTCCATGTTGCGGATGTGGTCATGGAAACATAGGTCTCGTTTCTTTTCTGTTTCATTAATACTCTTCCGACCCTTAATATAAGACCTATTTAACTAATTTGATTAGATTAAGGAAGTTAGATAAGTTAGTTAATTATAAGAAAAGTGACATATTTTTTCTAAAACACTATAATCATCTTTCTTAATACTTTCTCTCCCTCTTTTACTTGATTATGGTTGAGGGAGTATTCATAGGGGTAATTTAGAGAAAATTAATAAATATAAGAAAGGACTCTTATATTAAGACTAAAATCAACTCAAGAGTTGAGTCCTATATTAAGGACCGGAGGAGTATCTCATTTCTTTAGAGAAGTGGATCCGCTCACATGTTAACACAAGTAGTTTCATAGTAAGGCAACCTTGGTTCGTCGGAATTCCTCGTCGACTGTCGTAGAACAAACCAAAAAATGACTTCAAGAATAGGCAAATCCCGTGCCAGTCTGGGTTCCCGGAGAAACTGTCATGGAAAATGAGTTTCCATCTTAGCTTTATATGAGGCCACGCACTTGACAGGATTTGTGGCAACATCCTTACAACACAACTGAGCTTCAGCATTATGTAATTTTTTTAAGAAGAAAAAATGACAGCCTTTTCACAAGGCACAAACGATGAGAGGACGTAACAACTATTTGGGACGTGGTAACCTGGATGGTTGCAAATATTGACTGACAACAGTGATGGCGGCTGGTTTTGTCAGGTTTAAGCAAGCAGAGAGCTCCTGGGGTATGATTGTGTCATTAGTACATTCTTTCCAGCCGTTTGCCGCATAACTTGGCATCATCCAACGTTGCTGTTTTTCAATTAATTAAATGATTAATAATTAATTTGTGGAATTAGGAGCCAATACGATTCCAAGAAACGTTGAAAGTACGAGTACATGTGAGAGCGGACAGGGACCCAGCTTGCTGGTTTCGGATCATTCGACTTGTCCTTTGGATGAGATAAGATTTGGTGGAAGCTTAATTGTTTAATTAATTGAAAGTTTTAATCAGTTTTATGGAATAGTTTAATTTAATTAAAGTTGGGTTTTTGTGTGGGCTTTGTTCGTGTGGGGCTTTATGTTTTGCGAGCCTTTTCGTTTTGGGCTATTGGTTTGCTTTGTTTTTGTATCTTTTTTTTTTATGGTTATACTCGTTACGTGGCTTTAAAAAAAAAAAAGCAGAGAGAGAAGCGTGATTAAATCTGAAAGATAATTAATATTTATTAAGGAATAATTGAAATGAAAAATGGTTGTTGGAGGAGGGGTTGCTGGGTCAATATGCTCACAAAGATTCCAACTGTCTACCTCTGATAAGGGAGGCAGCGGCAGCAGAGTGGCCCTTCATCACATGTCCACTGATAATCTTCCCTTTCCCCACAACACACGAATGCCCATTTCAACTCTTCGTCCTTCTCATCCCAATCATTCTTCCTCCTTGGTTTTTTTTTTTTTGAATTTTCATGTAACTCCTTTACTATTTGCACCATTATTTTAAAAAAATTAGCTATAATTTTTTATGACTTGTGAATTTAAATTTTATGCTCAATGACACCATGTCGACATAAAAAAATAAATACTCCACAGGTCCTAAATATAAGACCCTTAACATACTAGTATGAGGGTTTTATAGTGTGTATAAGGGTCTTATATTTAGGATCGCAGGAGTATCTAGATAACACAATGAAATCCGGGTATTGAAAGATGCTTCCTACTCATCCGTTGAATTATGCATGTGAAAACTATATCTGATACTTCCTTTGGTTCTTATTATAAAGAACTTCCAACAGGTTTCATAGTATAACATGTTGTGCTTAAAGTATTGATTTTTTTCATGTAGTGTTCCTGACTAACTATGAAACTTGGTAATAACTAATTAGTTGGACTCCTATAACTAATGAATTTTAAATAATTTTAATATTTTAGAAGTAACTAATTTAACTACATTCATCCATTTCTGTAAAGTTGTTATTGGATGCTTATAGTAAGGATGATGGGAGAGAGTACATAAAATCAGAGGAAGGGGAACTTTTGCTGGCCATACATTTACTTATTTTCTTTTATATATATATATATATATATAGAGAGAGAGAGAGAGAGAGCTGTGAAAGAGGACAGCAATAAATGGAAACCTGGGTAGAAATCATTTTCATATATGACAACTAGCATTGAGGTGGGACCAAAATGCAGGTACTAATTTGCAGTTTTGGAAGGCCAGGCTAGGCAGGAGAGGTTGTGCAATTGAATTGAAGGACAAGAGAGGTAAATGTTTGCTGATTAGTGGATGGTATCCTGTCTTTTTCTTCCACATCAAAATTTTTATTCAAATTTTATAGAGAGAGAGAGAGAGGGAGAGATCAGAGACAAGTTAAAGATTACAAACGTGTGTATATATATGTATGTGTTCCTCTTTTTGAGTTGTGGGTACAATGAAAATCCCAGCAATCTTCCACTTGCTTAGGATTATAATGAAGATGATCCTATTAACAAGTCTGAAGCCATCTTCCCCTATATCTGCTAGCTATTGTTCTTTCATTCTTATATTTTTATTTTAAAGCAAACAATAATTATTAATGCATACTTTAAAGCAAATCCCATCTTATGATTTGTTTTCTGGGAAAAAGTTAGCCTTCAACTGTTTTTTAAATTAATCTGTATTAAAATAACACTTTAATATCACATATTTAAATATTGAGAATAATAATTGAGCATGGGGGAATGATGTTGCAGCTCTCTTTATTATAAATTACCTCTTACATATAATATTTTCCAAACTCATGATCATAAAGCCTTGTTATTTTGTAACCTACTTATATATATATATCCTCATACCTAGGTCCAGCTTTGTTTTTTAATTATATTATGAATTTTTCCACATAATTGATCATGTAATGTAACGATTTTTTTCCCCAATATTTGGTCACTAAAGCCTAGAGGACGGTATGCCACTTGCCTTCCTTGCCCCACCAAACAAAAAAAATTTAAAGTTCTTCTCTTTATATATAAATAATTTTTTAGTCGTTGCTTACGCAATGAGACTTTGCAAAACCCTAGCTAGTAAGCCTTCAAAACCCCCTCGCCTAGATTTTATTTTAACTTCTTTTGCAAAAAAATGACTCATTAGCGGCTGATTGTTGTTGCATATCAAAATTATAATTGTTACGTTATCTGGACCTGATTTAATTTGTCAATTAATAAATTATTTATCATTAGTTTTCATTTTAATTTTTTATTTTGCAGTAGAAAAAATCGTTATCTACATACCAACTTTAACTATATTAGATTCTAGCTGATCCAAAACAAGATATAGCAGATAGTTTGTAATTCACAAGACTCGAACTTAAGATTTTGTTTAAGGAAAGAAAATATCAAATAATGGATTGAAATAACTGGTAATAATTCGGTCGAATATGGTAAATTTGTGTTTTACTATATAATAATAAGGTTTGATTGAGGTGAGCTTTCTGTGAACTTGTCGGTACGTTTAGTCTTCGCATTGCTTGACTTGTACTTTGACCATAAGATATATACATATATATATATATATATATATATTTATATGGTGTCAAAAAGCTGGGATTCATGTGCCCAACTCTTCATTTTCTTTTCTTTTTTACAATTAAATTCCATTCTAATTAACACATACATTTGATGATTTCCAAGGGAATTAAATTGATTCTTCATACTTGAACATAAGAAGCTCATATATCTTGGTGGCTCCATTAATTATTTACTCCTTGATCTGCGGGTACGGACCAAAATGATTGGGATTTTCACAGCAGGAATAATATGACTGTGGGAAGTGATATTAATTAGTTGCCAGGGAGAAGTACAAGCTAGGGAGAACAAGAGTTTGTGTGTGTTTAATTAATTAATTGGTTATCGATTGCATATGATCTGTGTCCATTATATCAGAAAGTGTCATTTTAATATTGGTGGAGGAGGAACTAGACAATAGACATATACAACCTAGTGAATATAAATGCGAGGAAAACGAAGTTACGAAGGTGGGCACAGTAGTGTCAACCTCAGCAGCAACAACAAAAGCTTCCCCAGAAATCAACACAACTTCCCTAACCCACACACACACATTTGCACAGCGACTCGCTCTTTCTCCTTTAATTTGTACTGTTACAAGTATTAGCATCCTTTGCCATTTACTACTGTCTGCTGCTCCTCTCCCTCAACAACCTCATCACTCACAATATATACACATATACAGCCTACTTATATACTAGTCCTTAATATAACAACTCGTTTAATTTTTATTTTGGTTTTAAATATAAGACTCTAATCTACTTTATCTCTTATATTTATTAATTTTTTTTAAAATAGTCCTTGTAATAATGATAGTTCTAGCCAATACACTTGATTAACAAGGATATTTAAAGAAAGACAGTAGTTATTTATTACAGATAAGTAACTTAACTAATTTTTTTAATCTACTCAAATTAGTCAACTAGCTGTTTAATCAAGAACCGGAGTAGTATATTTTTTCCTGTTTTTTTGCCGCAGGTATTTTGGAATTCAGGGCACAATTGGTGAGTAAAGGTAATGATAATTTTTTTTTTAAATTAGTGGGGGTGGATAGTAAGAGTAACACGACAAAGGTTGCTATCATGTGATTTGGAGGTGACAGATTCAAATCTCAGAATTAGAAAGGGTAGGTAAAGACTCTCCCTTGTGTATTATATTGGTGAGCTGTCTTAGAGAGTTATAAGCAGGATTGAACTCATAATTTTTTTCTTATACAGAGAGCTTTTTATGCTGCTAGATCATAAGGCTAGCAAGTGACATTACCAATGATAATAGCTAGAGTTGATGAGGAGGCGTTAGTGAAAAACGAGGGAGGGGGGTAATGATAGAGACTGGCATGGCAGGAAGAGGGGAGTTGATGAGCATGCCTATTATAGTAAAAAGAGCGCTTTGAAAGTGAAAAAGAGATATATATATATATATATATATATTTATAGGTAAGAGTGGGGTTGGGTACAAGGTACGGGAAGCTAATTATGGATAATGAGGGACTTTGAAACTGATAGTTGCAGTAGCTCGGGACCAAGATGCTTGGAAGCGGCACAAGTGATGAAGGAGGAAGAGAGGAAGGGTTGGGTTTTTAAGTTGAATTATTTGTAATAAAGACATAATGGTGCCGTTGTTGGTCATGATCTGAGGCCCGAAGAGAGAGGAATCCCAAAGCTTCCTCCTCATCAAAGGCGCAGAAGGAAATGATGAGTTGAATGACGTGGGACCCACCCCCATAATCTTTACTTTCCAGGTCTCTCTAAAATTTTTTGACTTGGGATGGGGTCCCACCCCGGCCTCCCATGTCTTCATGGATTGAATCATAAAAAACAGCACCTCACGTGGACTCTGAACCAAAGACGCTGTCCAACCACAATAAAAAGCCCCCAACCCCCCCCCTCCCCCCTCCCCTCACAAAATTAAAAATATTAATTCCGACTAAAAGCAACTTTCTCTTTTCTGCTATAAAAATCACGCTTTTTAATTTTATTAAAGCTCTCTCACCCGTATAATTCCCACTCATTATCTTTGCCTGCCTGCTTATCCCTCCCCTTCCTCTCTCCCCAGCTGCAAATTCCTTCCCTTTGTACCGAGAGAGAAAGCAAGTGAAGTCGAAAAACCCTCATGCTCATTTTCTTCTCTAAATATAGCCACTGATGAGCAAGACCCACCACTGATAGATTAAACTATATAGTCTCGCTTATTTCATACACTGCCTCTCTCCCTCTCTCTAACAACAAGCCAGTCACTTTAATGGAAGGAGGAGATGATCTCCACCACCACCACCACCACAACCACCATCATCACCACCGTCCCACCTTTCCCTTTCAGCTCCTCGAGAAGAAAGAAGATCAGGAAGCTGCTTCTTGCTCCACGTCTTCCCCTTACCCTTCTCTAGCCATCTCTGCCGAACCTGCCTCCCCCAATCCCAATCGATCCAACCAGATCGTTCCTTCCACCGAACCTGCTTCCAATAAGAAGCCTCCGCCTAAGAGAACCTCCACCAAGGACCGCCACACCAAGGTCGACGGACGTGGCCGTCGCATTAGAATGCCTGCCCTTTGTGCAGCTCGAGTCTTCCAGCTCACTCGCGAGCTCGGCCACAAGTCTGACGGTGAGACCATCGAGTGGCTGCTCCAGCAGGCTGAGCCTGCTGTCATCGCTGCCACCGGCACTGGGACCATCCCGGCTAACTTCACTTCGCTTAACATATCCTTGAGGAGCTCAGGATCCACTATGTCGGTCCCTTCTCAGTTAAGATCGTCCTACTTTAACCCCAACTTCTCCGTCCAACAGCGCCGGAGTCTATTCCCAGGAATTGGTTTGTCTTCCGATAATACCCCCGCCTCTACGCTTCTAAATTTTCAATCCAGTAACCTAACCACAAACCTGTTGCAAGCTAAGCAAGAGCTGCGCGAGGGGGAGGGTCCGCCTTCGGCTGCTACGACGTTGGATTTTTCGCCAGACACCCCGGAAGAAGGGATGGGAAGGAAACGGCGGCCGACGGAGCAGGACTTGTCGTCAACGCAGCATCAAATGGGGAGTTATCTGTTGCAGTCGAGCGCAGGGGCGATCCCGGCCAGCCATGCTCAGATTCCAGCCAACATTTGGATGTTGACGAATTCAAGTAACCAGGTCATGAGCGGTGATCCTATATGGACATTCCCGTCGGTAAACAACAGTGGATTGTATAGGGGAAGCATGTCAAGTGCGTTGCACTTCATGAACTTCCCCACACCCATGGCCTTATTGCCGAGTCAGCAATTAGGTTCGTCGGGGATAAGTAGTGGCGGCGGGGGCGGGGCCGGGGGCGGGGGCGGCAACATTAACGAAGGACATTTGAGCATGCTGGCAGGGCTGAGCCCGTACCGGCCGGTGATCGGGCTGTCAGAGTCTCAGGCGAGCGGGTCCCACTCACATCACGGAGGCGGAGGCGACGATCGGCACGACACCACCAGCCACCACTCATAGAGAGGATCATCATGATGTGCTTCCTTACATGTGTAGTTGTTTGATGATGTATTGACACACGTGAGGTTTGATTGTTGTTAAAAATTCAGTTTAATTTATTTCTTCCCAGATTAAATTTTTTTGGTGTGATTAATATATTTTGGAAGAGAGCGCGAGGAGCTGTGAGAAGGAGGAAGGAAAGACATCTCAGGAGAGGGTTTTTTTAGGGTTTGAGGAAAGATGATGACACTATTTAACAATGGGGGTATTTGGGTGCCTCTTTATTTATTTTTTTTCCAAAATTTTTTATATGTCTCCTTTTTTTTTTTCCGAATTATTTCACTACACGATATCTTACCATCATTGTTTGTGCAATTTTTTACCTTTTCTTTTTCTTTTTTACATCCCAGCCTTTTACTTTGTAATTTTATGCTTTTTATGTTCAACAGAAGATGGAAAACGACTCGCTTCCCTGGCCTTGGGTAAGTTTCCTCCTTTCCTACCTAACTGGCATTTTATAGGGTTTTATTCATTTATTTTTTCCCTTTTATTCTAAAAGAAATAAATATCTGTCACCACCTTTATGGGCCACAAGTTCGTGCGTGTGACAGTGGAGGGATAAAACAGTGTTACCGCAAGGCAGACATAAATTCAGCATTTATAGCCAAGCATTACAATAAATTATACCATCTCATCTTTTTAATATAAGATTTAATTAACTAGTTTAAAGAGATTAAAAATTAGTTAAATTAGTTATTTAGTCATGTGTATTTGAATTACAAATTGATAGTAACTCTTTAACACATGTAATTACTATAGGGATTACTTAAAAAAAAGGATAAATATTAAAAATAAAGTGGTTTAAAATTTTATATTTAAAACTAAATTAAAAGTTAAATCAGCTCTTACATTAAGAAACAGAGGTAGTAATAACAACAATATATTAAGTAGTATTTAAATAGAAACTAAATCATCATTTTAAAAGTAATTTTACGATATATAAAGTAAATATATAAAAAAAATTATCTAGATTTAAAAAAATATTTTTCAAAATTATTTCTAAAAATATCCAAATACCCCCAAATTTACAGCGCTTTTTTAAATTTCATCCTTCAGATTCTGCACTGTGCGCCATGAAGTTCGAGGTTTTTACCGCATCAATGATTAAGATTTTTCAGAGAGGGAAGGGGGGGGTAATAGTACTGTGGGGTCACGACCTTATCGGTTCCAGGTGTTGCTTCAGGTGGTGGACCCCACCTGCTGCTCATTGCCTGAACCAATGTACAATTTCACTGACAAACAGGTGGATCATTCCTCCAATTTTTAAAATTTATTTTTTCAGAAAAACAAAAAGATTTCCCTTTCTCACGGAACAACAGTAGTTGCCGGCACAGCAGAGGAAGATCCACGGCGAGTCTTAAATCTTTAAATAAAAAAATCTCGGTAGCTAATAATATAATGACCCCACCGGTGAGCGGGCCCACCAACCAGCCCCCGTCAATCAATCAACACCGTTCATTCTGTGGGCCAACCTTTCGATGGTCGCATTTAATCATTGGCTCTCTGCCATATCAACTTTGATGGCCTCCCTTGTTTAACTACCACTCCCCAGTTGGCAAATGGCTTTCTTTGGACCCTTTTTTTTTTTTGCTTTTCTGCTTTTTAATTTCCCCTGGGATTATATAGAAAACCATGCTTCGGAATCTAATTATGTCCCCTCAGCTTCCCGACTAAAATATAAGGAACAGTGATGATTAGTACAATTCGAAATTAGCAGGGAAAGCGAAAAAAAAAGAAGCAAAGCTAGCTAGCTGACATAAGGATATTCCCACCACTAAGATTAAATAATATAATTTTATTCTGCTCAATCCAAAGCTACCTTTATTTATATATGGACGCTACTATAAAGCAACCCCAAAAATATATGGTTCCTGAATCATAATCAATCCCCATATGCATCATTAACATAATATTTTTTTACTTAATTAATTAATTAATATAAATGAGAATATAGTCATCAATCGAATAAACAATAAAAGTATTCCTTGCTATAGGTTCCACTTATATAAATATATATATATATATATCTACCACAGCTGCACCCGAAAAGCATATATTTGAATTGATAATACATAGCAATAAGTGTATATATTTCATTCTTGTAGTGTCAGTTAATTGGCCATATTAAGAATGAGATTCCAATAATGAAAAAAAGACACGGGTTTATGATTATTAAATTTTGTCATTGGTGCGTGTGTGTGTGTGTGTAGTTATATTATCAGTTCCTTCTCGTACGTCTCTCAGTTCAAATCACTTTTGGCGCTGGCGAAACCTCCTCCACGAGAAGGGAGACAGACATTAAATAACCGCAATGGGTGGACCAGTGTTTTAAGATATATAAAATAATTACCTAATTGCATAAATATAATTAAAATCAATATAAAACAGCCAGCTGTTGAGTGGTTGTCTTTGAAACTTCTTTGAAAATGAGGTATGAAATTAAGAACTCGTTTAGAATAACTTATAAACAGTATTTTAATTTTAATTTAGAAAATATGATACAAGTATGTGAGAAGAGTTTTATCTTGATTTATATGAAATATGCTTATATTTGTTTGTAATTGTGGTCCTAAACAAGACCTATAGCCATTATATTGAAGACGCAATGTTGAACATGAACTGTCCATTTTAGAGCAACAAGACCGGCAAGCAATGAATTCTTGGTGGCCTAGATGTGGACAGAACTCAGCTTTGAGCTGGATTATCACTTTCTATCATTCAAAATATATGGGAAAAAATGATATGCCTGGTTCATTTGGTTTTAATAATTTTTTTTAAAAAAATAATCAGTTCTACCTCCATCATTTATGTGGTTACCTGCCGGCCAGACGAATGGATGATGAGGATTGACAAGTGAGCATCAGTTTCTGCAACAACTCACAAAATCAAATTTCATCATTTTCTGCCTGCAGATGATGATCGTCGATCGCAATTCAAAAAGAAAAAGAAACATTCTTGTTAATTTTGTGACCATATAGATGAAAGTTTGACTAAATTTGAAATCCCGAAGGTACTACGTATTACTATTAACAGAAACTGAGACTTGATGTGCGTGGGATCAAACAAAAATGTCAGAACATTGATGTCACCAGCGAGTACGTAGGTTAAATGCAAGGTAGAGAACTTTAATATTTGCTCAATATATTAATTGCCCTGATACCCACATCATTTATCATTTATTAGCATAAAAAACCACCGAATATAATGTGTGTGTCAAAATGCTGAGGCCTTGGGTCGTACCCGTTGCCCACATGGTATTTAATCCCATGTCGTACACCACTACACATACAGACAATTATACATACTTGGTCCCCAGTTGAAAATATCTATATACATGATCTCAAGTGTTCCAAAAATCGAATGGCTTGGGACTTGCTAGCTAACTAGTCCACGTAGCTAGCTAGACCACCAAATTTTTGAAAAGGATGAGCAGATTAAAAAAGTGTTTAGATGGAAACCCAATTATAATTTTAAAAGTAATTTTACGGTATACGAAGTAAATATGTAAATAAATTTATTTCGATTTATAAAAAAAGTGTCAAGTAAGTGTCAAGTAAGATGCGTCATATTTGCTATGTACAAATATTTGATGTTTTTTAACATTTTATTTGACGGTTATTCACAAGAACAGTCAAGTAAGCCCCTTAATAACTGTCAAGTAAGGGTCTTGATATTTTATAATTATTTTTTATTATATATCTTTATTCATTTTTTATTTTTAATATTTACTATAACATATATTATAATCAAAGAATGATAGCAAGCGAACAATATAAAATAAAGATGTTATATTTATGGAATTCAAAATCCTATACATCGTTACTATATAAAAATTTGTCTAATAAATTCTTTGAATTCTTCAAAAAAAAAACCTATCTTATAAAAAATTTCCTAGATATTGTAATTGATCAAACACCATAATCCAAGCTCATCTGTTTCTCTATGCATGTATCCATAACTGTCCGAAAAAATCTGGCTTATGTTACCTCAATCTGTAATAAAAAATTCCTAAAAATCAGCACAAATTAATCGCTATCTGGCTAAATACAAGGAATAAATTTTGACTGAAACAAACTACTAATTTATTTTTTTAATCATCAAATATTTCCTAAAAATGTGTAACTAAATGATATAATGTTGCAGCTAATACGGCATATCTCAAAACTAATTGATTGTTGAAAATCAAATTTGATTGTCCATGAGGGATAGATGAAAAATCAGCATATGATCCAACCTTATATAAAGATCTTGTTGTTCTTCAAATGTTTTGTTCGTCAATATCTGAATCAAACATTAGTAGCAGCAGTTTTTTTTTTTTTTTTAACTTCAAGTATTAGATTTGATTCATAATTCATGATATATATGTGTGTGTAAATCTGAAATCATTTCAGCTGACACATTTTGTGGCCCATAACAAATGATTAATGATAAATATATGCAAAAACTATCATCAATATATGCAAATTGAAAATAAAATAAAATCAAGTTCAATCTCAACTAAAATATGATAACAAGCGTATGAAAATTAGAGCTGTCAATAAGGGTCAACCTGGCCCTAAAAGGCTAGCCCTTGAAGGGCTAGGGCTTAAAAGGGCCGGCCCTTTAAAGTCCACATACCTTAAAATTATCTAATTATTAAAACCCGGCCCTTGGACATGCGGGCTCAGGGCTTAAAAGGGCTGGCCCTTTTATGTTATTTTTTAAAATTTAAATTCTTTTTAATTATTTTAAAATAAAAAATAAAACAACAAAACTTCTAAGATTTTTTATTCAAATTATAAATATAAGTAGAATAAATTAGTGGTGTATAGAAAAAAATTAAATGCCAATAAACTATTATCCAAAATTAAAAAAAATCAAAATCTAACAAAACACGAAAAACAGAAAGATAAAACCTAGCAGTTAAAGATTAACAATATCAACATAATTATTATCTTTATCTTCATCTTCATCAGTATCATCAAGATCAGTAATATTTGATTGTTCTTTACTACAAGTGAGCTCTTCTTCAGTGATAAAAATATTAAGATTTTTGTCTTCATTTACCTTATCTAAAATAAAACTGTGCGGTAGTTATAAGTACAAATAAGAGCCTGAACATTTGTTCGAATAAAAAAAGTTTTACACTTTGTCAAGATATGTAAACCGATGGTAAATGAAGATCTACTAGCTATTATGGTGATTAAAATGTTAAGAATATCAGCTACCATTCTTGAAAGAATTGAAAATTGATTTTAATTGTTCTTCTACAAGTCCAAGACATCTAATTCTTTTCAATTATCTAGCTTGAGTATTGATTCTTCTAAGTATTTTTCTAATTTAAACTTATTCATAAGAGACTAACCTATAACTTTATAAATATATTGATAATAATAAAAAAATAGGCGGGCTTAAAAGGACGAACCCTTAGCCCTAAAGGGTTTGCCCTTTTATTTTTGAGCCCTATAGGGCTAGCCCTTTTAAGCCCAATTTCTTTTTAAACCACCTAAAATACAAGCCCGGCCCTCCACTTAAAAAGGCTTAAAAGGACTAACCTGATGGGCTCGGCCCGTTTTGACGGCTCTAATGAAAATTTGGGTTGATCAATACCAATAGGTAAGGATCTTAAAATCCTCTGTCGAAGCATAAGAAAGTTATTACTTAGGCAAATACAGAAATAGTTCAGTGCAATTTACTTCTTCCAATAATGCTTATTTGACGGTTGTTTATAAAAACCGTCAAATATTAGACGTGTGTGTATATATATATATATATATATATATATATATATAGATATCACTTTCCTGAAGGTCCCCATCTAACACACAATTCAACATATATAAATACTTGAAAGTCCCACGTCGCTTGTCTGAATTCTGATGAAATGTGATCTAGACAAGATGTAGTATCTGACAAACAAACGCGCATGATCTAACAAGGGCTTATTTAGATTATTGACGATAACTATGATGTTTATCTCCCAACTAACTTTTTCACATTTATCCCGACTTGAATAATATATTGATTATCCCGACTTGAATAATTTATTGATTATCCCAACTTGAATAATATATTGAAATATCAGTTTTTTCAAAGCAAGAGATGCGAAGAAAAGCTAAAAGTCAAAAAACATAAGGAAAAAAAAGTTGTTTTAACCTTAGGTCCTGTTTGGTAGGAAGTATTAAAAATGAAGAGCAGGAATTAAGAGTGGGATTGAGAAAATATATTTAAAAAGTATTTAACATAAGAGATTGCTTGTTATATTGGATTAGACAAACCCATGTATGTGGAATTAGGGAATACCATGAGGAGAGATGGTATTCCCGAATCCCACTTTGATGAGTTTGTCTAATCCTATGTAATAAGCAATTATTCATGTTAAAAACTTTTTTTTTAATGATTTTTCTTAATTGCAATTCAAATTAAATCTCCATCCATCGTTTTCAATACTTCGTACTAAACGGAACCTTAGAGTAATGGCTTTTGGACAAAAAATCAGTTTCTTATAAAATTATGTCAAACATAATTTTTGCCGTTTAGTTAGCCTTTTTTTTTTGGGTCCTAACTGATTTTTAAGGCTTCGTAATGCTATCCCAAACATGCATTAATTAAATGAGATTTGTGTTGAGATATGGAATGTGTAGCAGTAATTAAGATATTATTACTTTGATCCTTAATATAAGACTTAATTGACTAATTTGGGGAGGTTAAAAAAATTAGTTGATTGGGGGGTAGTATCATTAGGTGGCGGCAGGATCACGAGGGGGCTCAGCCAGTCAGCCTACACGTTGGTGGTTTCTAGTTTTAAGACGTCATAAGATCTACTCAGACCCACCACCTCATCATCTACCCCTTATTTCTCTACCACTATTCTACATCACACACATATGCTTGCCATTTCCCCTCAGTTATAATTTCAATGTTCACTGCTTTACATCTATATATATATATATATCTATATATAATTTATTTCAAGTTGTACTGTTCATAATAGTTATTATAAATATTGTGGCTTGCTTTAAATATAGATTCATGATTTAGTTTGGCGCCGGCGTACTTAGACAGTTATATAGTTTGCTTTAAATATTATATTACGCACATAGTTATGTTTGGAATATATATCTGAGATGGACAATTATATTTCAAAAACTATAATGCAGTCTCTGATATATATATATATATATATATATAGGAGTTTCGTAGAGTTTGGGAGAAAAATCCTTAATCTGGCCGAGTTCGTGTTACTTCTTATATATTTTGAATGGCAACAACCTATTTTCCCTTTTATGGAGTCAACCAAACAGCTCAATAATATAACCTGGATGAATTATTATACTCACCCCATGATGAATTTGGGTGGTGCGTATCTTAAAAATCAATTTTATCTTTAACCATAACAAAACTAGTTTTTTTTTTGGGCACATTATGCGGTTGACAATTTAATTCAGTTGAAACACAATCAAATAATGGAAATACTGATGAGATTTTTCTAATGAATCGGCTCAGCAATAATATGATGTTTGTCGCATTCACTTTTACCAACATATTCTTGAAATTAAAGTACTTTCTGTGGTGAATTATTTTTTTTTGGTATTGAATTAACGGTCACTCATAAAACGTAAGTGATAGCCTGAAAGGGATGAGATGAACTGCGGTTATATGTAGAGGTTTAAGGTTCAAAACATCTGGATATGTATATGGGGAAAAATTATCAATGTTAAGTTTGTCATAAAGATCAAAATGTAGATTTTTTTTGCCCAGGGAAATCAAAATATATATTTGAATATATAACATGAAACGTGTTTAATAGATGACCACACCCCTGTGAGACAAACTTGTTTTTATGGACCCTAGTAATTAACATAGAGCTTAATAAATAATAAAAAATCAACTATAGAATCATTCTAATGACTTAGGGGATGTTTGGATACCGTTAGAAGTGTTTTTTAAAAGTATTTTTTTTCCTAAATTGAGATAATTTTCTCTACATATTTACTTCGCATATCGTAAAATCACTTTTAAAACTATGGTTTGATTTTAATCTAAACACCCTCTCAGATAGAGAGACATATAATGGGACGATATTGCGCTTTGTTTAGAACAACTTTAAAATGTAACACGTACCCCAAAAAAGAGATGAGTCTTTGTATATGGTTTGTTTGGTCATTAAAGGGTATTTTAGCTTTTTCAACTATTCTAATTAACAATATTTGGTCTCATGAGAGCCTATTTGGTTGGATTACATGAAAAAAGATTATATGTAATCCTAACGCAATCCAACATTATTTTCAATGTTTGGTTAGTCTAAGGTAATAATGTAACAGGTATCGCATAATAGCATCATAATTCCCTTAAATTCAGTGATATGGATTGTATTAATTAAAAAACCCATGTAATCCCCATTACCACTGCCCTGAATCTGTTCTTGACTTTTCTACCCCTCATCCTCACCATTGTGTGGCCACGTCCTTTGAACTATATCAGCAGCAATCTTCACCCGTGTTCTTCTCCTGTCCACTAACAGCCACCATCGGAGTCACCACATCATTCAAACTATAACCATGACCCCGAGCACCTTGCGTGCTTCTCATCCATGAAGAGTTCACTCAAATCTGAAGGCCACGATTGCCATTCCCAGTCCAAAACCACAAGGTAAAATGAAGGCCGTGAAGAGTTTGCTCAAACCTGAACTTTGAAGACCCATAATGATGAGGTGGACAATAAGCGTGCTTCTTGTTGACTCGTATTCCAAATCTAAAGCCACGGGGGGGAAATGTTCTTGAACCTGAATCAAATTTGTATTTGGTTCATTGTTTCCTTCTCCAAATCTAAAGCGCGGCTATTGCTATCTTGTGATGCCGACGGCGGACAATGGGAGGAAGCCGTTGACAGTGAACAAAGGGAGGAGGGCGATAGGCAGAGTTACATTACATGCCATTTCCTTCTATTACATTACATGCCATTCTGGCAAATTTAGTGAGCCAAACGGGTTATAATTTATTTTTTTGGCTTAATGATGTCACAAGTTATTAGGCAGTGTAGTGATATTACTCTCAAACCAAAAAAAAAAAAGAAGAGTTAAATACACCGATCATTTTTCTATTTCATTTTAATTACAAAAACCTCCTATCTATTTTTAAAAACGTACATAAATCTTTCTTATAATTAAAATATATGTTACACAAACCTTCATCTTATATTTAAGATTCAAGTTTCATCCCCTCAAACTGCGGTCAGCAGACCATTCAATTTGACTTTAAATTATTTTTTCAATCAAAATACCCATTTTTTATAAAATAAAAAAATAATTCTAATACATATATTTTAAAATTTCTAATATGTTATAAAATTTATTGACTTTGATCTAAATCATAAAATTTTATAATTTTAGTATTTTATCACACATATTAGAAATTATTTACTTTGATTTCTTTTAACTTGTAAAAGCATATTTTAAATATATAATTTTTGTTTATCATAAAGTTTAAATGTTATAAGTCTGAAAGATTTTGTGAATTATTTAAATTTATAATTCAAAATTTAAAAAAATCTTTGTTACAAAAATTTATAAACATATTTAGTCAAAGTACATATATATATTTATTGAAAAAATTATTTAAATTTTTATCAAGTTTTTTATATTTGCCTTAACTGAATAAAATTCATGTAACTGTAAAAATATAATTTAAAAATTTATTAGAATGATAGGTAAAATAGTAAATAAAATTATTTTAATATAAATTTTAGTGAAAAATAATATTTTTAAAATCTTGTTAGAATATTTCTAATATTGTTAACTAATTAGACTAAACTATATGTTTCTAATATAAAAAAGATATTTGTGTAATTAACACAATCTAGAAGCATAATCACGCAATGCTGTGCGACAGTTAATTATGTGGTGTGGGCCTACGTGCATAGCGCGCTCTTATTTTTATGAAAGCTAGCTTTATTTATTTATTTGTTTTAACGCAATGAACGATATTGCAACTTTTATTTTGCTGCTTTTAAGTTTGGAGGAACTATTTCACCACTTAATAGTTTAAAATACCTATTTTTTCACATCGTTTAAGGATAAACATAGTTTTTAGCATCATATGAAATATCGATGTGATATAAAAATTTATTTTAAATGAACAATACATTAAAATAATCAATTGTTCGAATTTGATTGGAATAACATAATATGTTAAATATAGTTTGAATACATTAAAATCGATAATTTTATTCAACATAACTGAATTTAATTGCCAACAACATCATATTAATTTTTTGGGTTAAGGTGCACCCAGCACCCCGAACTATTTATCCAGGTGCATCCAGTGGCCTAAAGTAATTTTGGGTGCATCCAGTGTCCTAAACTAATTAAAATGGTGCGTTCATATCCCAAGCTAACAGAAATGTTATGTTTAATCGTTAATTTCTTGACTCAGTTTAAAGTTGACCCCAGATATTCTAAATGGTAGACATATGGGCACCCTATGTGTATTATTTTTACTCAAAATTGAATTTATTTCTTTCCTCTTCTTCTAAATAAATTAACTTTTGAGTAAGAATAATACACATCGGGTGCCCATGTGTCTACCATGTAGAATATCTGGGGTCAACTTTAAGTTGAGTCAGGAAAGTAACGGTTAAACATAACATTTATGTTAGCCTAGGATATGGACGCACCATTCTAATTAGTTTAGGACACTGGATGTACCCAAAATTATTTTAGGCCACTGGACACACCTGGGTAAATAGTTCGGGGTGCTAGGTGCACCTTAACCCTAATTTTTTTTCCCTCCAGTGACATAATCTATGATAACCAAAAGAAATAAATTAGGTGAGTTGTTCTCATCAAAAACTCATAGCCTATGGCAACATATACATCTTACATATTTTCAATTTTTCACTGCTCATTTCCAAAAGCTACTTACACAGATGGGGGGAGTGGAAAATGAAATAAAAATGTTAAGTTAGCAATGTGTCATTTTATTTTGTATAAATTTTTTACTTGATTTTGGATATGCCAAAATAAGTATTCAAATCTACTAATTCAGTTTGTTGATGCTTGATATAACTCTAATCCTGCTAAAAAACTAGGTCTTAATTATAAGATTTTATTTGTAATCCTAATTATAAAATCTTGTTTGTAGTTTGCAAACGAGATTTTATAATTAAGATCAGAGTAGTATATCATAATGTTTTTTTATAATTTTTCTTTAATTAATAAGTATGAATTTCAATGAAGTTTGGGAGAAAACAAGAAAGAATAAAAAAATATAAGTTGAACGACGAACATGATGAATAGTGAAATGAATGGTGAGTATGAAAAATGAAGGCCAGAAGAGACTCCATCACCAACAATGAGGGCGAATCAGTGAATGGATAATGGTGAAGCTACTGCCTTGATTAGTACTCTTTACCCACTGTTCAGCCATTTTCACTGGGCGAGGAAACAAAATGACGGGGAGAACTGTTAGCTGGTGGACTCATTCCAAAACCGTGACTTTGATCTGGCTCCTCTCTGCATTCTTATTCTTCTGCTTGTTTCGAATGGCTATACTCAATTCTTCACACGCCGTAGTACCATCTTCTTTAGGTAATTACTTCCTCCTCTTGTTTAATTCTCAACCCCCCCCCCCCCTAAAAAAAAACTATATTGCAGCTTGAAGGGTGGAAAACAATAAATTCTTGCTAACAAATCCATATAACTTTAGTGAAAATGCAATAATTCAGATGGAGAATTGATTTTCTATCTTTGATTTGACAATTTAGCCGACTAGGAACTGGTCGGGTGTATTTTTTTGGTCGATGCGTAATTCCCAGCGAGGCGGATCATAGCCTCCTACCATTAGCTAGCACTGAAGATATAACTGATGGGGTCTTGAAGTAATTGTTTCCTGTTTCAGCAGGCTTTCTCTGAATTTCTCTGTTATAAAGTATCAATTAATATCGTGAATCTATTTCCTCAAGCCGAACCCCACCCCACTGAAGAAATCCTTGCATCCTCTTCCGCTTTTCAACAAGAAAACCCAGCATTTTGAATCCACATCTTATTAGTAAATCGCTTGTCTTTTATGTGACTTAAGCAGATTATATTTTTACTACCTAGAGTATCATAAAGAAGCTTTGAGTGCATAAGGGTGCCAATTCCTCAACTTGCTATTTAGTTCTTACGAAAGGTTAGAATTTTCAAAATTATGGCTTTCCTCATCTTGCTAATCACCATACAAGTTATCAGCAGAAATTTCCTATGGAGCGTCTTTTAATTAATTCCCTTGGATGCTGGCCTTATGGTTTAGACCCGTTGGGTCAAGGTAGGAATCACAAGCCCTTAACCATTAGGCCAATCCCTTGACGTTAAAAAAGGTTTTTAAAATCTAATTTTGATTTTGGTAGACAATTTGTGTGTACACATATATGCATGTATGTGCTTATTAGTCCCAAGAGGGGCATAGAGTGTGAGTTAATAATGTTTGGAAGGGCCTGGATCAGATCCGAAAATTTCAAACTCGGAAAGAAGATCCAAATTATATGAAAATATGGAAAGAGATCTGGATGAGCATGGAGCTGTTTTCCTAAAGCGTGGTAAAACCTCCCAGTCATTGTCTCTTTCTGATCTCTTTATGCTAAAGGATGGATCAGTAACACCAGTGCTAAAGGTAATGTGAAGTAACTGAACATGTTAATTCATTTATACTTTGACTAGCAGTTAATGGCTACTTCCTGTGTGCAGCCTGCAAATCCTCCTGTAAGAGCTAATGTTTTGTATTTGAGCACTGAATTCTCAAATCCCATATCGTAAGTACCGGAACTTTCTCCCTCTCCCTCCCCTTCCCTCCCTCCTTTTACTCTAGGTACAGAACTAATAATCATTATTATACATCTTCGTTAATTTGTGACATATTTGCCCTGTACATACACCGTTTGGAATTGGATGATCATATGTTGATACCCTAGTCATTGTCTATTGTGCCGCCTTCTTTATCTGATATGAGTTGCATCACCCAGTCAGCTCATTACACTTGTGCAAAGCAGATCAGACAATCAGGATGCATATGATAGTAGTAATATTCATGGGGTAAGAGTTAGAGTTCTCTAGAAACTTCTAGTTGGTGCATCATTAAGCAGAGAGAACACCTTATCGAGCCCTCATGAAGGAAAAACCAAAAGATTCTGACAAATATATTTCAAAATGGATACTTCAAATGACCCTGTTTGTGCCAAACAAATGTATTTCAAAATGGACCCTTGAGAGTCAGAGATGACCCTGTTTAAGATTATCACAGTATCCTCACCATTTGCAAGTCCTTCATTATTTTTTGTCTTCTATTTTCAACCTTTCACTTCTGGCTTACAATGCACAGGAAGGCTGTAAAGAATATTTTCCACCCATACTTTGATAAAGGTAAGCTATATTTGGATTAAATAACAGATTCTAATTCATTCATCAGCAGTTATTTTTAAATCACTTGAATAGCTTCAACTTCCCCCCATATTTTGTTTCAATTCATTGGCATTCTTTCACATGTGTCGGTTAGCAATCTGGTTTCAGAACTCTAGCATGTACCACTTCAGCATGTTTCATGCCTCGCACCACATTGCACCTGTACCTGCCACCAAAGAGGAGGTAAACTTTCAATGGACATTTTTGCTTTTACTTGGCAACGCATTGATCTAACATGAGGTAATTTATTTTCAGATAGATGCTGAAGCAGCCTCTGTGCAAGCCGTTGCTCAGACATTCCGTCCTTTGAATATTGTATTAGATAGGGTGGTTCTGACTTCAACAGGAGTGCTTTTGGGTTGTTGGCAGGTTAGTTTCTATAATCTGAATCCTCTCTTATCTTTTTTCTTTACTCTCAGCCCATCCACAAAAGGGATGATTTGCACAATTCATATGCATGATTCCTTGATGCTTTCTTCTCATCTTTTCTCTCCCAGTAAAAAATAATAATTGTGAAGTTTGACCAAGAGAACATTAAGAACTTAAGAAGTATTTGACCCTAAGTGAGGTCTCTGTCTTTTTCCCCTCAGTGAATGCCAAGAGTATCCGCCCATCCAAAATTGGATGTAAACTAATTTGTTTTGGGTTGAGAGGGCAACAGTAAAACTTTCCCGAATTTAGTGTCTCTAGAAACTGAACCATGGCCATTTCCTGAAGTCCAACCTGCCACTACTATTGAAACAGTCAGTATGTTTACGATCTATGAACTTTATTCTTTGACTCGTTCTGATTTTAAGGTTTAATGGCAGAAATTTTTGGCATTGTTGTTTTCACCATGAGAAGGAAATATCAAACGCTTATCTGTTAGCCACTCTTACTGGCCAAACCTTCTTGTTGAATTAGTGATCAATTCTTTTGTTTTTCCCCTAAATAAAGACGATGGATATCAAAAAACTTACTTTAATCTGTTTTATGAAAAATCTGAAACCATATCCATATATCTTTTAGGATATCAGACCGCATTTCACGACACCGCACTAATTATGTGTGCTTATCATGCAGGTCACTTCTGGGACAGATCCATAGCTATTCGCGCTAAGTTGAGAAATGTGCTTCCACGTGCACCAGAGAAAACAACTTGTGAGAACCAAACAATATGAAATAAATATTCTGTTTTAAGCAAATTTATTCGTATTCAGCTGAAGCTTCAGCACCTTGTAACATTTCAAAATTTTAATAGAATCTTTTCTATCGCCATGCACAAAAATTTAGCATCTTGTGGGGAATGAAGTTGGGACATGGCCTTGTTTGGCATGACCTGAAATGTCCTCCCTTTGGCTCTATTAACCTGAGATTTTCTCTTTAGAGTTCAGCAAGTTCTAACTGATCTATCTGTTACAAACTCTGCGATTCTTACAAGTCCGCAAGACAATTTTATTGTGCACTTGTGCTTTCTTATATTTAGGTCCCCATTTGTTTACTCACTCTCCATTTAAATGTCTTTCCCATTTACTGCGTCCTGTTTTCAAGATAAGAAGCAAAATGCTTAACAGTTAGATTCTTGGGCCCATCATTGTACTATGTTATATTGTTCAACTACTATATGATATACTACCTCCGAAAAGCTAGTTGACTAATTCGAGTAGATTAAGAAAATTAGTTAAGTTAGTTGTTTGTAATAAATAGGTGTGTCTTCTTTCTTAAAATACCCTTGCTAATTAAGTGTATTAGCTAGAACTATCATTTGATTGAAACATTTAACATGTGCTACTACTACAAGAGTTACCTTAGAAAAAATAGGTAAATATGAGAGATAAAGGAATTTGGATCTTATATTTAGGACCAAATTGAAAGTCGAACTAGTTTTTATATTAAGGACTGAGGGTAGTTAGACATTTGATTGGTTTATGCTGGGTGGTATCTCAATTTAATTTGTGAACTTAATCTGACAATACTACTTATGCCACTGACTTTTCTTAGCTTTTTGGTTCTGGCTGATCTAGTATTATCCTTTCTGCAGTATGATGCTGCTATTCTTCACACGTCTTTTGCAAGGCTTTTGGGTCGACCTAAAGCGTTGCCTACGGTAGTATGCATCTTCAGTCTTCCTTTAAAAATCGTTACTATGTATTTAGCTGATTTTCATATTCTCCAATTGCATTTGCGACTGTCCTGAAAATTTACTTTTGTCTGTCTTCTGTGGCAAGGGGAAAGATTACATCTTTAGAATGCTTATTAGAGGTGAACAGAATACAAAGTCTTACTGAAATTACTTTGCTTAAGTGCACATGCAAGTGTGGTTAAATTGCACTGTATGATAGTATAATGTTCTATTGTTGTGATATATGCATGGGCAGACTCTAATTGGTAATATATCTGAGGAATGGTAAAGCGTCAACTGGTGTTTAAATAAAGACTAAACCAAATGAAAAAGAAAGAAAATGAAGGGCAGTTTAAGCATTCCTTTGAAATTTCGACATTGAAATTTGATATTGTGGTGAATCACCTTTTATGGAGTTCCAATTTTAATTGTTAGTTAATGATAGTTCTGCATTTATTTTCCCCGTGTTGTTAAATTCCAAAATATAACCCTGCTTTCTTGCCTGAGAAATGAAAAGTATGTTTTTTTAATCCCTTTTTTCAGCTCACCACTTAATTGCCTCTCAATTTTTGTTGCGCATAGGAGCTGCATACAACCTCAGAAGAACTCCAATTCTTCCATGAGCTAGTTAATCGACTCAACACAGACCTCCATGGGTTCAAGGTTTGTGGTCATATCATTTCTAGGGCAATAAGTTTTAGAATTGCAAAAAAGTCAGCATCAAAGCGTCTGGTTGGTAGAGTGAAGCTTTCTTCCCAATTCATCAGATCAAGTGCATAGTAGCCTGTCATCTGTCATTTTTAACTATATGCATTTTAGTACTGTTTGTTGTTATGCTTTCTATAGACTCATTTTACGTTTTAGTCATTGGAAAGTGTCACTGATATGAATTTTGTTCCTGAAAAGAAAATATTCTATAATTAAGTCCTCAGTTTCTTTATTTTGTTTCAGCTTGGGCCTAATTATTCCCCCAAAAGGACCAAGTTCTCTCCAAAATGAAGAAAAACTAAGGATTCAACTGAACTTGATTGGTGTCGATGAAGGAGGGAGATTTGGTCTCCTTCCTTGTTCTTCAATATTTCTTATATTTTTTAATCATTAATTGATAATTTTCATATTTTTCTATTGTTTTTTAAAGCATGAACATGTCAGTCATTTTATATCTTCATTATCTGTTTTCCTTCTGGTTTCATTTTCGGTTCTGTTCGCAATTCTGAGTACCAAATGGATTTGGCATGCAAAACTCTAACCGGTGATAATTTTCATTCACTAGTAAATTGTGAATTTAGTTCTTTGTTCCCCCTAAATTTTATCTGACCTTCATTTGACATGCTGATGCATTGCCTGCAACCATATGAGAGAGGCAACGGTGTCTGAACTCTGGTACGTTGAGGAACATGATTGCTTGCCCTTGCACTGAATGGAAGAATGAGCGTTCGCAGGTTCAAGCTTGGCTGCTCAAGAACATGAAGTTGAACATAGACATAGATGCTTGTGAATAAAACTTAATATTACTTGATGCAATGAAGGTTCTGGTATATGCGTAATGACGAGTGATTGCCCACAAAAGGAAAGAATGAAAACATACCCACTTTTTTGACGGTTGGGGAAAAAAAACTTTTAGTTGTTGGGTTTATTATTGAGTAAAGTGTTTAACTTTTTGTGACTGGTGACTGGTATAAAGTCGTAATAATTTTTTTTTTCGGG
>NW_021636625.1:0-89595 GCF_004799145.2 Neltuma alba | reverse complement strand
AATATAAGGAACAGTGATGATTAGTACAATTCGAAATTAGCAGGGAAAGCGAAAAAAAAAGAAGCAAAGCTAGCTAGCTGACATAAGGATATTCCCACCACTAAGATTAAATAATATAATTTTATTCTGCTCAATCCAAAGCTACCTTTATTTATATATGGACGCTACTATAAAGCAACCCCAAAAATATATGGTTCCTGAATCATAATCAATCCCCATATGCATCATTAAACATAATATTTTTTACTTACTTAATTAATTAATATAAAATGAGAATATAGTCATCAATCGAATAAACAATAAAAGTATTCCTTGCTATAGGTTCCACTTATATAAATATATATATATATATCTACCACAGCTGCACCCGAAAAGCATATATTTGAATTGATAATACATAGCAATAAGTGTATATATTCATTCTTGTAGTGTCAGTTAATTGGCCATATTAAGAATGAGATTCCAATAATGAAAAAAAGACACGGGTTTATGATTATTAAATTTTGTCATTGGTGCGTGTGTGTGTGTGTGTAGTTATATTATCAGTTCCTTCTCGTACGTCTCTCAGTTCAAATCACTTTTGGCGCTGGCGAAACCTCCTCCACGAGAAGGGAGACAGACATTAAATAACCGCAATGGGTGGACCAGTGTTTTAAGATATATAAAATAATTACCTAATTGCATAAATATAATTAAAATCAATATAAAACAGCCAGCTGTTGAGTGGTTGTCTTTGAAACTTCTTTGAAAATGAGGTATGAAATTAAGAACTCGTTTAGAATAACTTATAAACAGTATTTTAATTTTAATTTAGAAAATATGATACAAGTATGTGAGAAGAGTTTTATCTTGATTTATATGAAATATGCTTATATTTGTTTGTAATTGTGGTCCTAAACAAGACCTATAGCCATTATATTGAAGACGCAATGTTGAACATGAACTGTCCATTTTAGAGCAACAAGACCGGCAAGCAATGAATTCTTGGTGGCCTAGATGTGGACAGAACTCAGCTTTGAGCTGGATTATCACTTTCTATCATTCAAAATATATGGGAAAAATGATATGCCTGGTTCATTTGGTTTTAATAATTTTTTTTAAAAAAAATAATCAGTTCTACCTCCATCATTTATGTGGTTACCTGCCGGCCAGACGAATGGATGATGAGGATTGACAAGTGAGCATCAGTTTCTGCAACAACTCACAAAATCAAATTTCATCATTTTCTGCCTGCAGATGATGATCGTCGATCGCAATTCAAAAGAAAAAAAGAAACATTCTTGTTAATTTTGTGACCATATAGATGAAAGTTTGACTAAATTTGAAATCCCGAAGGTACTACGTATTACTATTAACAGAAACTGAGACTTGATGTGCGTGGGATCAAACAAAAATGTCAGAACATTGATGTCACCAGCGAGTACGTAGGTTAAATGCAAGGTAGAGAACTTTAATATTTGCTCAATATATTAATTGCCCTGATACCCACATCATTTATCATTTATTAGCATAAAAAACCACCGAATATAATGTGTGTGTCAAAATGCTGAGGCCTTGGGTCGTACCCGTTGCCCACATGGTATTTAATCCCATGTCGTACACCACTACACATACAGACAATTATACATACTTGGTCCCCAGTTGAAAATATCTATATACATGATCTCAAGTGTTCCAAAAATCGAATGGCTTGGGACTTGCTAGCTAACTAGTCCACGTAGCTAGCTAGACCACCAAATTTTTGAAAAGGATGAGCAGATTAAAAAAGTGTTTAGATGGAAACCCAATTATAATTTTAAAAGTAATTTTACGGTATACGAAGTAAATATGTAAATAAATTTATTTCGATTTATAAAAAAAGTGTCAAGTAAGTGTCAAGTAAGATGCGTCATATTTGCTATGTACAAATATTTGATGTTTTTTAACATTTTATTTGACGGTTATTCACAAGAACAGTCAAGTAAGCCCCTTAATAACTGTCAAGTAAGGGTCTTGATATTTTATAATTATTTTTTATTATATATCTTTATTCATTTTTTTATTTTTAATATTTACTATAACATATATTATAATCAAAGAATGATAGCAAGCGAACAATATAAAATAAAGATGTTATATTTATGGAATTCAAAATCCTATACATCGTTACTATATAAAATTTGTCTAATAAATTCTTTGAATTCTTCAAAAAAAAACCTATCTTATAAAAAATTTCCTAGATATTGTAATTGATCAAACACCATAATCCAAGCTCATCTGTTTCTCTATGCATGTATCCATAACTGTCCGAAAAAATCTGGCTTATGTTACCTCAATCTGTAATAAAAAATTCCTAAAAATCAGCACAAATTAATCGCTATCTGGCTAAATACAAGGAATAAATTTTGACTGAAACAAACTACTAATTTATTTTTTTAATCATCAAATATTTCCTAAAAATGTGTAACTAAATGATATAATTGCAGCTAATACGGCATATCTCAAAACTAATTGATTGTTGAAAATCAAATTTGATTGTCCATGAGGGATAGATGAAAAATCAGCATATGATCCAACCTTATATAAAGATCTTGTTGTTCTTCAAATGTTTTGTTCGTCAATATCTGAATCAACATTAGTAGCAGCAGTTTTTTTTTTTTTTTAACTTCAAGTATTAGATTTGATTCATAATTCATGATATATATGTGGTGTGTAAATCTGAAATCATTTCAGCTGACACATTTTGTGGCCCATAACAAATGATTAATGATAAATATATGCAAAAACTATCATCAATATATGCAAATTGAAAATAAAATAAAATCAAGTTCAATCTCAACTAAAATATGATAACAAGCGTATGAAAATTAGAGCTGTCAATAAGGGTCAACCTGCCCTAAAAGGCTAGCCCTTGAAGGGCTAGGGCTTAAAGGGCCGGCCCTTTAAAGTCCACATACCTTAAAATTATCTAATTATTATTAAAACCCGGCCCTTGGACATGCGGGCTCAGGGCTTAAAAGGGTGGCCCTTTTATGTTATTTTTTAAAATTTAAATTCTTTTTAATTATTTTAAAATAAAAAATAAAACAACAAAACTTCTAAGATTTTTTATTCAAATTATAAATATAAGTAGAATAAATTAGGGTGTATAGAAAAAAATTAAATGCCAATAAACTATTATCCAAAATTAAAAAAAATCAAATCTAACAAAACACGAAAAACAGAAAGATAAAACCTAGCAGTTAAAGATTAACAATATCAACATAATTATTATCTTTATCTTCATCTTCATCAGTATCATCAAGATATCAGTAATATTGATTGTTCTTTACTACAAGTGAGCTCTTCTTCAGTGATAAAAATATTAAGATTTTTGTCTTCATTTACCTTATCTAAAATAAAACTGTGCGGTAGTTATAAGTACAAATAAGAGCCTGAAATTTGTGTCGAATATAAAAAAAGTTTTACACTTTGTCAAGATATGTAAACCGATGGTAAATGAAGATCTACTAGCTATTATGGTGATTAAAATGTTAAGAATATCAGCTACCATTCTTGAAAGAATTGAAAATTGATTTTAATTGTTCTTCTACAAGTCCAAGACATTAATTTTTTCAATTATCTAGCTTGAGTATTGATTCTTCTAAGTATTTTTCTAATTTAAACTTATTCATAAGAGACTAACCTATAACTTTATAAATATATTGATAATAATAAAAAAATAGGCGGGCTTAAAAGGACGAACCCTTAGCCCTAAAGGGTTTGCCCTTTTATTTTGAGCCCTATAGGGCTAGCCCTTTTAAGCCCAATTTCTTTTTAAACCACCTAAAATACAAGCCCGGCCCTCCACTTAAAAGGCTTAAAAGACTAACCTGATGGGCTCGGCCCGTTTTGACGGCTCTAATGAAAATTTGGGTTGATCAATACCAATAGGTAAGGATCTTAAAATCCTCTGTCGAAGCATAAGAAAGTTATTACTTAGGCAAATACAGAAATAGTTCAGTGCAATTTACTTCTTCCAATAATGCTTTATTTGACGGTTGTTTATAAAAACCGTCAAATATTAGACGTGTGTGTATATATATATATATTATTATATATATATATAGATATCACTTTCCTGAAGGTCCCCATCTAACACACAATTCAACATATATAAATACTTGAAAGTCCCACGTCGCTTGTCTGAATTCTGATGAAATGTGATCTAGACAAGATGTAGTATCTGACAAACAAACGCGCATGATCTAAAAGGGCTTATTTAGATTATTGACGATAACTATGATGTTTATCTCCCAACTAATTTTCACATTTATCCCGACTTGAATAATATATTGATTATCCCGACTTGAATAATTATTGATTATCCCAACTTGAATAATATATTGAAATATCAGTTTTTTCAAAGCAAGAGATGCGAAGAAAAGCTAAAAGTCAAAAAACATAAGGAAAAAAAAGTTGTTTTTAACCTTAGGTCCTGTTTGGTAGGAAGTATTAAAAATGAAGAGCAGGAATTAAGAGTGGGATTGAGAAATATATTTAAAAAGTATTTAACATAAGAGATTGCTTGTTATATTGGATTAGACAAACCCATGTATGTGGAATTAGGGAATACCATGAGGAGAGATGGTATTCCCGAATCCCACTTTGATGAGTTTGTCTAATCCTATGTAATAAGCAATTATTCAGTTAAAAACTTTTTTTTAATGATTTTTCTTAATTGCAATTCAAATTAAATCTCCATCCATCGTTTTCAATACTTCGTACTAAACGGAACCTTAGAGTAATGGCTTTTGGACAAAAAAATCAGTTTCTTATAAAATTATGTCAAAATAATTTTTGCCGTTTAGTTAGCCTTTTTTTTTTGGGTCCTAACTGATTTTTAAGGCTTCGTAATGCTATCCCAAACATGCATTAATTAAATGAGATTTGTGTTGAGATATGGAATGTTGTAGCAGTAATTAAGATATTATTACTTTGATCCTTAATATAAGACTTAATTGACTTTTGGGGAGGTTAAAAAAATTAGTTGATTGGGGGGTAGTATCATTAGGTGGCGGCAGGATCACGAGGGGGCTCAGCCAGTCAGCCTACACGTTGGTGGTTTCTAGTTTTAAGACGTCATAAGATCTACTCAGACCCACCACCTCATCATCTACCCCTTATTTCTCTACCACTATTCTACATCACACACATATGCTTGCCATTTCCCCTCAGTTATAATTTCAATGTTCACTGCTTTACATCTATATATATATATATATATCTATATATAATTTATTTCAAGTTGTACTGTTCATAATAGTTATTATAAATATTGTGGCTTGCTTTAAATATAGATTCATGATTTAGTTTGGCGCCGGCGTACTTAGACAGTTATATAGTTTGCTTTAAATATTATATTACGCACATAGTTATGTTTGGAATATATATCTGAGATGGACAATTATATTTCAAAAACTATAATGCAGTCTCTGATATATATATATATATATATATAGGAGTTTCGTAGAGTTTGGGAGAAAAATCCTTAATCTGGCCGAGTTCGTGTTACTTCTTATATATTTTGAATGGCAACAACCTATTTTCCCTTTTATGTAGTCAACCAAACAGCTCAATAATATAACCTGGATGAATTATTATACTCACCCCATGATGAATTGGGTGGTGCGTATCTTAAAAATCAATTTTATCTTTAACCATAACAAAATAGTTTTTTTTTTTGGGCACATTATGCGGTTGACAATTTAATTCAGTTGAAACACAATCAAATAATGGAAATACTGATGAGATTTTTCTAATGAATCGGCTCAGCAATAATATGATGTTTGTCGCATTCACTTTTACCAACATATTCTTTGAAATTAAAGTACTTTCTGTGGTGAATTTTTTTTTTTGGTATTGAATTAACGGTCACTCATAAAACGTAAGTGATAGCCTGAAAGGGATGAGATGAACTGCGGTTATATGTAGAGGTTTAAGGTTTCAAAACATCTGGATGTATATGGGGAAAAATTATCAATGTTAAGTTTGTCATAAAGATCAAAATGTAGATTTTTTTTGCCCAGGAAATCAAAATATATATTTGAATATATAACATGAAACGTGTTTAATAGATGACCACACCCCTGTGAGACAAACTTGTTTTTATGGACCCTAGTAATTAACATAGAGCTTAATAAATAATAAAAAATCAACTATAGAATCATTCTAATGACTTAGGGGATGTTTGGATACCGTTAGAAGTGTTTTTTAAAAGTATTTTTTTTCCGTAAATTGAGATAATTTTCTCTACATATTTACTTCGCATATCGTAAAATCACTTTTAAAACTATGGTTTGATTTTAATCTAAACACCCTCTCAGATAGAGAGACATATAATGGGACGATATTGCGCTTTGTTTAGAACAACTTTAAATGTAACACGTACCCCAAAAAAGAGATGAGTCTTTGTATATGGTTTGTTTGGTCATTAAAGGGTATTTTAGCTTTTTCAACTATTCTAATTAAAACATATTTGGTCTCATGAGAGCCTATTTGGTTGGATTACATGAAAAAAGATTATATGTAATCCTAACGCAATCCAACATTATTTTCAATGTTTGGTTAGTCTAAGGTAATAATGTAACAGGTATCGCATAATAGCATCATAATTCCCTTAAATTCAGTGATATGGATTGTATTAATTAAAAAACCCATGTAATCCCCATTACCACTGCCCTGAATCTGTTCTTGACTTTTCTACCCCTCATCCTCACCATTGTGTGGCCACGTCCTTTGAACTATATCAGCAGCAATCTTCACCCGTGTTCTTCTCCTGTCCACTAACAGCCACCATCGGAGTCACCACATCATTCAAACTATAACCATGACCCCGAGCACCTTGCGTGCTTCTCATCCATGAAGAGTTCACTCAAATCTGAAGGCCACGATTGCCATTCCCAGTCCAAAACCACAAGGTAAAATGAAGGCCGTGAAGAGTTTGCTCAAACCTGAACTTTGAAGACCCATAATGATGAGGTGGACAATAAGCGTGCTTCTTGTTGACTCGTATTCCAAATCTAAAGCCACGGGGGGGAAATGTTCTTGAACCTGAATCAAATTTGTATTTGGTTCATTGTTTCCTTCTCCAAATCTAAAGCGCGGCTATTGCTATCTTGTGATGCCGACGGCGGACAATGGGAGGAAGCCGTTGACAGTGAACAAAGGGAGGAGGGCGATAGGCAGAGTTACATTACATGCCATTTCCTTCTATTACATTACATGCCATTCTGGCAAATTTAGTGAGCCAAACGGGTTATAATTATTTTTTTGGCTTAATGATGTCACAAGTTATTAGGCAGTGTAGTGATATTACTCTCAAACCAAAAAAAAAAAAGAAGAGTTAAATACACCGATCATTTTTCTATTTCATTTTAATTACAAAAACCTCCTATCTATTTTTAAAAACGTACATAAATCTTTCTTATAATTAAAATATATGTTACACAAACCTTCATCTTATATTTAAGATTCAAGTTTCATCCCCTCAAACTGCGGTCAGCAGACCATTCAATTTGACTTTAAATTATTTTTTCAATCAAAATACCCATTTTTTATAAAATAAAAAAATAATTCTAATACATATATTTTAAAATTTCTAATATGTTATAAAATTTATTGACTTTGATCTAAATCATAAAATTTTATAATTTTAGTATTTTATCACACATATTAGAAATTATTTACTTTGATTTCTTTTAACTTGTAAAAGCATATTTTAAATATATAATTTTTGTTTATCATAAAGTTTAAATGTTATAAGTCTGAAAGATTTTGTGAATTATTTAAATTTATAATTCAAAATTTAAAAAAATCTTTGTTACAAAAATTTATAAACATATTTAGTCAAAGTACATATATATATTTATTGAAAAAATTATTTAAATTTTTATCAAGTTTTTTATATTTGCCTTAACTGAATAAAATTCATGTAACTGTAAAAATATAATTTAAAAATTTATTAGAATGATAGGTAAAATAGTAAATAAAATTATTTTAATATAAATTTTAGTGAAAAATAATATTTTTAAAATCTTGTTAGAATATTTCTAATATTGTTAACTAATTAGACTAAACTATATGTTTCTAATATAAAAAAGATATTTGTGTAATTAACACAATCTAGAAGCATAATCACGCAATGCTGTGCGACAGTTAATTATGTGGTGTGGGCCTACGTGCATAGCGCGCTCTTATTTTTATGAAAGCTTACTTTATTTATTTATTTGTTTTAACGCAATGAACGATATTGCAACTTTTATTTTGCTGCTTTTAAGTTTGGAGGAACTATTTCACCACTTAATAGTTTAAAATACCTATTTTTTCACATCGTTTAAGGATAAACATAGTTTTTAGCATCATATGAAATATCGATGTGATATAAAAATTTATTTTAAATGAACAATACATTAAAATAATCAATTGTTCGAATTTGATTGGAATAACATAATATGTTAAATATAGTTTGAATACATTAAAATCGATAATTTTATTCAACATAACTGAATTTAATTGCCAACAACATCATATTAATTTTTTGGGTTAAGGTGCACCCACACCCCGAACTATTTATCCAGGTGCATCCAGTGGCCTAAAGTAATTTTGGGTGCACCAGTGTCCTAAACTAATTAAAATGGTGCGTTCATATCCCAAGCTAACAGAAATGTTATGTTTAATCGTTAATTTCCTTGACTCAGTTTAAAGTTGACCCCAGATATTCTAAATGGTAGACATATGGGCACCCTATGTGTATTATTTTACTCAAAATTGAATTTATTCTCTTCCTCTTCTTCTAAATAAATTAACTTTTGAGTAAGAATAATACACATCGGGTGCCCATGTGTCTACCATGTAGAATATCTGGGGTCAACTTTAAGTTGAGTCAGGAAAGTAACGGTTAAACATAACATTTATGTTAGCCTAGGATATGGACGCACCATTCTAATTAGTTTAGGACACTGGATGTACCCAAAATTACTTTAGGCCACTGGACACACCTGGGTAAATAGTTCGGGGTGCTAGGTGCACCTTAACCCTAATTTTTTTTCCCTCCAATGACATAATCTATGATAACCAAAAGAAATAAATTAGGTGAGTTGTTCTCATCAAAAACTCATAGCCTATGGCAACATATACATCTTACATATTTTCAATTTTTCACTGCTCATTTCCAAAAGCTACTTACACAGATGGGGGGAGTGGAAAATGAAATAAAAATGTTAAGTTAGCAATGTGTCATTTTATTTTGTATAAATTTTTTACTTGATTTTGGATATGCCAAAATAAGTATTCAAATCTACTAATTCAGTTTGTTGATGCTTGATATAACTCTAATCCTGCTAAAAAACTAGGTCTTAATTATAAGATTTTATTTGTAATCCTAATTATAAAATCTTGTTTGTAGTTTGCAAACGAGATTTTATAATTAAGATCAGAGTTAGTATATCATAATGTTTTTTTATAATTTTTCTTTAATTAATTAGTATGAATTTCAATGAAGTTTGGGAGAAAACAAGAAAGAATAAAAAAATATAAGTTGAACGACGAACATGATGAATAGTGAAATGAATGGTGAGTATGAAAAATGAAGGCCAGAAGAGACTCCATCACCAACAATGAGGGCGAATCAGTGAATGGATAATGGTGAAGCTACTGCCTTGATTAGTACTCTTTACCCACTGTTCAGCCATTTTTCACTGGGCGAGGAAACAAAATGACGGGGAGAACTGTTAGCTGGTGGACTCATTCCAAAACCGTGACTTTGATCTGGCTCCTCTCTGCATTCTTATTCTTCTGCTTGTTTCGAATGGCTATACTCAATTCTTCACACGCCGTAGTACCATCTTCTTTAGGTAATTACTTCCTCCTCTTGTTTAATTCTCAACCCCCCCCCCCCTAAAAAAAAAAACTATATTGCAGCTTGAAGGGTGGAAAACAATAAATTCTTGCTAACAAATCCATATAACTTTAGTGAAAATGCAATAATTCAGATGGAGAATTGATTTTCTATCTTTGATTTGACAATTTAGCCGACTAGGAACTGGTCGGGTGTATTTTTTTGGTCGATGCGTAATTCCCAGCGAGGCGGATCATAGCCTCCTACCATTAGCTAGCACTGAAGATATAACTGATGGGGTCTTGAAGTAATTGTTTCCTGTTTCAGCAGGCTTTCTCTGAATTTCTCTGTTATAAAGTATCAATTAATATCGTGAATCTATTTCCTCAAGCCGAACCCCACCCCACTGAAGAAATCCTTGCATCCTCTTCCGCTTTTCAACAAGAAAACCCAGCATTTTGAATCCACATCTTATTAGTAAATCGCTTGTCTTTTATGTGACTTAAGCAGATTATATTTTTACTACCTAGAGTATCATAAAGAAGCTTTGAGTGCATAAGGGTGCCAATTCCTCAACTTGCTATTTAGTTCTTACGAAAGGTTAGAATTTTCAAAATTATGGCTTTCCTCATCTTGCTAATCACCATACAAGTTATCAGCAGAAATTTCCTATGGAGCGTCTTTTAATTAATTCCCTTGGATGCTGGCCTTATGGTTTAGACCCGTTGGGTCAAGGTAGGAATCACAAGCCCTTAACCATTAGGCCAATCCCTTGACGTTAAAAAAGGTTTTTAAAATCTAATTTTGATTTTGGTAGACAATTTTGTGTGTACACATATATGCATGTATGTGCTTATTAGTCCCAAGAGGGGCATAGAGTGTGAGTTAATAATGTTTGGAAGGGCCTGGATCAGATCCGAAAATTTCAAACTCGGAAAGAAGATCCAAATTATATGAAAATATGGAAAGAGATCTGGATGAGCATGGAGCTGTTTTCCTAAAGCGTGGTAAAACCTCCCAGTCATTGTCTCTTTCTGATCTCTTTATGCTAAAGGATGGATCAGTAACACCAGTGCTAAAGGTAATGTGAAGTAACTGAACATGTTAATTCATTTATACTTTGACTAGCAGTTAATGGCTACTTCCTGTGTGCAGCCTGCAAATCCTCCTGTAAGAGCTAATGTTTTGTATTTGAGCACTGAATTCTCAAATCCCATATCGTAAGTACCGGAACTTTCTCCCTCTCCCTCCCCTTCCCTCCCTCCTTTTACTCTAGGTACAGAACTAATAATCATTATTATACATCTTCGTTAATTTGTGACATATTTGCCCTGTACATACACCGTTTGGAATTGGATGATCATATTTGATACCCTAGTCATTGTCTATTGTGCCGCCTTCTTTATCTGATATGAGTTGCATCACCCAGTCAGCTCATTACACTTGTGCAAAGCAGATCAGACAATCAGGATGCATATGATAGTAGTAATATTCATGGGGGTAAGAGTTAGAGTTCTCTAGAAACTTCTAGTTGGTGCATCATTAAGCAGAGAGAACACCTTATCGAGCCCTCATGAAGGAAAAACCAAAAGATTCTGACAAATATATTTCAAAATGGATACTTCAAATGACCCTGTTTGTGCCAAACAAATGTATTTCAAAATGGACCCTTGAGAGTCAGAGATGACCCTGTTTAAGATTATCACAGTATCCTCACCATTTGCAAGTCCTTCATTATTTTTTGTCTTCTATTTTCAACCTTTCACTTCTGGCTTACAATGCACAGGAAGGCTGTAAAGAATATTTTCCACCCATACTTTGATAAAGGTAAGCTATATTTGGATTAAATAACAGATTCTAATTCATTCATCAGCAGTTATTTTTAAATCACTTGAATAGCTTCAACTTCCCCCCATATTTTGTTTCAATTCATTGGCATTCTTTCACATGTGTCGGTTAGCAATCTGGTTTCAGAACTCTAGCATGTACCACTTCAGCATGTTTCATGCCTCGCACCACATTGCACCTGTACCTGCCACCAAAGAGGAGGTAAACTTTCAATGGACATTTTTGCTTTTACTTGGCAACGCATTGATCTAACATGAGGGTAATTTATTTTCAGATAGATGCTGAAGCAGCCTCTGTGCAAGCCGTTGCTCAGACATTCCGTCCTTTGAATATTGTATTAGATAGGGTGGTTCTGACTTCAACAGGAGTGCTTTTGGGTTGTTGGCAGGTTAGTTTCTATAATCTGAATCCTCTCTTATCTTTTTTCTTTACTCTCAGCCCATCCACAAAAGGGATGATTTGCACAATTCATATGCATGATTCCTTGATGCTTTCTTCTCATCTTTTCTCTCCCAGTAAAAATAATAATTGTGAAGTTTGACCAAGAGAACATTAAGAACTTAAGAAGTATTTGACCCTAAGTGAGGTCTCTGTCTTTTTCCCCTCAGTGAATGCCAAGAGTATCCGCCCATCCAAAATTGGATGTAAGACTAATTTGTTTTGGGTTGAGAGGGCAACAGTAAAACTTTCCCGAATTTAGTGTCTCTAGAAACTGAACCATGGCCATTTCCTGAAGTCCAACCTGCCACTACTATTGAAACAGTCAGTATGTTTACGATCTATGAAACTTTATTCTTTGACTCGTTCTGATTTTAAGGTTTAATGGCAGAAATTTTTGGCATTGTTGTTTTCACCATGAGAAGGAAATATCAAACGCTTATCTGTTAGCCACTCTTACTGGCCAAACCTTCTTGTTGAATTAGTGATCAATTCTTTTGTTTTTCCCCTAAATAAAGACGATGGATATCAAAAAACTTACTTTAATCTGTTTTATGAAAAATCTGAAACCATATCCATATATCTTTTAGGATATCAGACCGCATTTCACGACACCGCACTAATTATGTGTGCTTATCATGCAGGTCACTTCTGGGACAGATCCCATAGCTATTCGCGCTAAGTTGAGAAATGTGCTTCCACGTGCACCAGAGAAACAACTTGTGAGAACCAAAACAATATGAAATAAATATTCTGTTTTAAGCAAATTTATTCGTATTCAGCTGAAGCTTCAGCACCTTGTAACATTTCAAAATTTTAATAGAATCTTTTCTATCGCCATGCACAAAAATTTAGCATCTTGTGGGGAATGAAGTTGGGACATGGCCTTGTTTGGCATGACCTGAAATGTCCTCCCTTTGGCTCTATTAACCTGAGATTTTCTCTTTAGAGTTCAGCAAGTTCTAACTGATCTATCTGTTACAAACTCTGCGATTCTTACAAGTCCGCAAGACAATTTTATTGTGCACTTGTGCTTTCTTATATTTAGGTCCCCATTTGTTTACTCACTCTCCATTTAAATGTCTTTCCCATTTACTGCGTCCTGTTTTCAAGATAAGAAGCAAAATGCTTAACAGTTAGATTCTTGGGCCCATCATTGTACTATGTTATATTGTTCAACTACTATATGATATACTACCTCCGAAAAGCTAGTTGACTAATTTGAGTAGATTAAGAAAATTAGTTAAGTTAGTTGTTTGTAATAAATAGGTGTTGTCTTTCTTAAAATACCCTTGCTAATTAAGTGTATTAGCTAGAACTATCATTTGATGAAACATTTAACATGTGCTACTACTACAAGAGTTACCTTAGAAAAAATAGGTAAATATGAGAGATAAAAGGAATTTGGATCTTATATTTAGGACCAAATTGAAAGTCGAACTAGTTTTTATATTAAGGACTGAGGGTAGTTAGACATTTGATTGGTTTATGCTGGGTGGTATCTCAATTTAATTTGTGAACTTAATCTGACAATACTACTTATGCCACTGACTTTTCTTAGCTTTTTGGTTCTGGCTGATCTAGTATATCCTTTCTGCAGTATGATGCTGCTATTCTTCACACGTCTTTTGCAAGGCTTTTGGGTCGACCTAAAGCGTTGCCTACGGTAGTATGCATCTTCAGTCTTCCTTTAAAAATCGTTACTATGTATTTAGCTGATTTTCATATTCTCCAATTGCATTTGCGACTGTCCTGAAAATTTACTTTTGTCTGTCTTCTGTGGCAAGGGGAAAGATTACATCTTTAGAATGCTTATTAGAGGTGAACAGAATACAAAGTCTTACTGAATTACTTTGCTTAAGTGCACATGCAAGTGTGGTTAAATTGCACTGTATGATAGTATAATGTTCTATTGTTTTGTGATATATGCATGGGCAGACTCTAATTGGTAATATATCTGAGGAATGGTAAAGCGTCAACTGGTGTTTAAATAAAGACTAAACCAAATGAAAAAGAAAGAAAATGAAGGGCAGTTTAAGCATTCCTTTGAATTTCGACATTGAAATTTGATATTGTGGTGAATCACCTTTTATGGAGTTCCAATTCTTAATTGTTAGTTAATGATAGTTCTGCATTTTATTTTCCCCGTGTTGTTTAAATTCCAAAATATACCCCTGCTTTCTTGCCTGAGAAATGAAAAGTATGTTTTTTTAATCCCTTTTTTCAGCTCACCACTTAATTGCCTCTCAATTTTTGTTGCGCATAGGAGCTGCATACAACCTCAGAAGAACTCCAATTCTTCCATGAGCTAGTTAATCGACTCAACACAGACCTCCATGGGTTCAAGGTTTGTGGTCATATCATTTCTAGGGCAATAAGTTTTAGAATTGCAAAAAAGTCAGCATCAAAGCGTCTGGTTGGTAGAGTGAAGCTTTCTTCCCAATTCATCAGATCAAGTGCATAGTAGCCTGTCATCTGTCATTTTTAACTATATGCATTTTAGTACTGTTTTTGTTGTTATGCTTTTCTATAGACTCATTTTACGTTTTAGTCATTGGAAAGTGTCACTGATATGAATTTTGTTCCTGAAAAGAAAATATTCTATAATTAAGTCCTCAGTTTCTTTTATTTTGGTTCAGCTTGGGCCTAATTATTTCCCCACAAAAGGACCAAGTTCTCTCCAAAATGAAGAAAACTAAGGATTCAACTGAACTTGATTGGTGTCGATGAAGGAGGGAGATTTGGTCTCCTTCCTTGTTCTTCAATATTTCTTATATTTTTTAATCATTAATTGATAATTTTCATATTTTCTATTGTTTTTTAAAGCATGAACATGTCAGTCATTTTATATCTTCATTATCTGTTTTCCTTCTGGTTTCATTTTCGGTTCTGTTCGCAATTCTGAGTACCAAATGGATTTGGCATGCAAAACTCTAACCGGTGATAATTTTTCATTCACTAGTAAATTGTGAATTTAGTTTCTTTGTTCCCCCTAAATTTTATCTGACCTTCATTTGACATGCTGATGCATTGCCTGCAACCATATGAGCAGGCAACGGTGTCTGAACTCTGGTACGTTGAGGAACATGACTTGCTTGCCCTTGCACTGAATGGAAGAATGAGCGTTCGCAGGTTCAAGCTTGGCTGCTCAAGAACATGAAGTTGAACATAGACATAGATGCTTGTGAATAAAACTTAATATTACTTGATGCAATGAAGGTTCTGGTATATGCGTAATGACGAGTGATTGCCCACAAAAGGAAAGAATGAAAACATACCCACTTTTTTGACGGTTGGGGAAAAAAAACTTTTAGTTGTTGGGTTTATTATTGAGTAAAGTGTTTAACTTTTTGTGACTGGTGACTGGTATAAAGTCGTAATAATTTTTTTTTTCGGGCTTTTGACTTTTAATTTTTCTTTAAATTTGAATTTTTTACAACTGACTTTGAAAATATTATGACGGAGTGCAAAAGCTGGAATATTAAAAATGCAAAGACGAATGTGTTGTATACCATGCCATGATGGATGATCTTGGCTACCATCTCTGAAGATCAACTTGATAGATCCAAGAGAATGTGAAAGATGACGCTTCTGACAAATTTGGGGTCCTGCTTAGATTTCCAAATATCCTACTTCACCGTACGTTGTTGTGAACCAAAGGATCCAGGGGCCATCAATGCCCACTTTTTTTTTTTGTTTTGTTTTTGCCGGGCATCAATGCCCACTTGTTGTTTTGCCTTCTGCCACTATGCGTTCACGATGTTCCATTTTCTTTGGGCTTGAAACAGATTGCCCAATAATTGAAGAGGGGAAATTCCTAAGATAAATCACAAAATAATCAAAATTTTTCTTATCAGAACCAAGGTTTGAATCATCACTGAGAGAGTTACTGACATTTAGTGTTTAAAAGTATGGCGAGTAGAATTACCTTCAGTGAGAGAATACCTTGTCAAAAAAAAAAAATCTCTTATCATGTGAGCCTCAGCCAAGGTCATTTGTTTGATTGCAGCGGCTTGATTTGTGGGAGGCACGCGCTTTGGAAATGTTAAGGACCGTAAAGCAAAGGCGTCGGGGCCCACCTGTGACGGGTACCCTTCTCGTCACGCCCTTCACTGTGGATGCCACACGCTTTTCTCTTTCTTTATTCCGTTTTATACATTTTTGTCCCCAAGCGCCCTCGTCTTTTTCTATTTCCCCTATCCTCCCCTTGGTGCCGACGACCAGCGGTTTGCCTCTGTCTCTGATGGCAGTGGAGGGCTGACATGGACAAATGAATCAGAGCTGACCTCAACGTGTTCCTTTGTGGTTTGCCACGTCATCATCAGAAGGGGATGGGACTAGCTCGTTCCTACTAAATCCTAACCACTGGGCAGCATATTTAAAAAAAAAAAATGCTCACATACTTTTAACGTACCGTGTCACGTGGCGTTTGTTTAATCTGACGTGTTGTCATCCCCTCGGTCTGGTTTCCACCCCATTTACGGCACTCCCAAATTATTTTAATAGTGTGTGTGTGAGTGACGGCTGAAAAGTGCTTCTTCTATTCCTCTTCTTCCTTGATCCGTGTCAAAGGTCAGATCAATTGCTCAAACTCCCACCCTCCTATGAAGATTGAAGAAGTGCGTGGGTCCGCCATTTTCTCGCTTTAGCTTGCTACCCAACAAATTTAGTTTCATGCTTTTTTAATTAAAAATAATAATTAGCTAACGAATTGGAAAAGAGGTCACAACTCGCTAAATTAAGTAATAAGTAAATGCAACGTTGCATGTTTCTATTAGTAAATACACAAGTGACATGGTATATTGAGAATATGCAAGAATTTTTTTCAACTCTCAATCATATTCAAAAATAGGGAACCCAGCGATGGATTTGAAAATTAAGGTGAAGTACATGAGTCGTAAAGATTTTTTTTTTTTTTGTCATTAGTAAAGCGGGTGGAGAGTGGAGACTCTAATATTCTTTAAAAATACTATCTCATTTTCTAATTATAAGAGCTTATTTGTAATTTATAATAAGATCTTATAATTAGGATACAAGATAGTATATGTATATATATTCATATACTCTTTTGATTCTAAATATAAGACCCTTATACACACAAGTAAAAGAGTTTTATATTTAGTATTAGAAAAGTATTTTTAAATAATAAATAGAAAGATATAAAAAGGAGCATGACTAGTGCGGCGGGGAGAGAGAGGAGTGATGAGGTGGGCGGGTGAGGATAGAGTGGGCGCCAGACAAGGGAAAAGAGAGAACAGGCGAAGATCACGTGGAAGACTCTTGAGAGTGCTTCGTCCCACCAAAATGGCATGGGCTCGCCACGCGCGTTCCTGTGACGGGTCCTTTCCCGCCACGCTCTCTCTCCTCCTCGCCGCCTCCTTCCTCGTCCACCCTTTACAAAAGTACAGAATATCCCTCCCTCTAACTCTCTCCCTCTCGCCCTAATTCCCAACCAACACCATACTGTTCTATCCCCTGCCTTACCTTGAATTTTATCCTCACTCTAATTCCGTGTTTTTCTTTTTCACCTCCCCTTCTCAACCCCGTCTGTTCGGCTTTAAGGAGGTAAGAGCTCATCTCTTCTTACGTGTTCTTCTGGTTGCTTTCAAAGTGGTTTATTGTCTTTTTGAGTTTGATCCATTGAATTTCTGTGTGCCCCCTTTCGTTTCTTGCCGGTAGACTTCTATTGAGTAAGTGGTCTTTGGGAATGAAATCTGGGGAATTCGTTTGATTCTCTCCTGCGTGAATTAATTAGAGGAGAAATGAGGAATTCGATTTGCTGTTGCTGGCATCTTGGCGGTAGAAAATACGGTGGTTTTCTTTTTATTTTTCTTTACATGATTCAATTTCCTTTACCTTTCTTCGGCATCTCACAGCGTTAGGATCTCAATGAGTTGAGTGTTACAGACTTGCAGCTAACAATACTGCCAGACTAGTTACAAATTCGTTATGCATTAATTGGATTTGTTAGTTTACCAATTATAGTCGATCATGTGATTTATATCGATGGACAGGGGGACCGTGAGGAGGCGTCAGAGTGGAGGCAGATAGAGTGCTCTGCCTCTGCCTCCAGACTAATCTTAATAACTGATAGTTAGGTTTCCTTGTTGCAGAGCCTCCTGAACTACTGGGGTTTTGCCTATTATATGTTCAATGCCACTGACAATCTCACACCATATTGATGTGGATTTGTATTTTGTGTCTACTTTTAGGAATTTGTGTTGTACTGGAAGAATTGTGTGAAGGCATCTCTGGTTTTTGTTACTTCTTTATGGGATCAGAAGCTCCCGCTATGGCAGCCGAGGAAGTCAATATGTTAGAAGGAACATCAAAAACCAGGTCTGTCATTCTAATGCCTGGACATTTGGTTTTTACTGTCAGTTGATATGCCTTCCAAGTCCATAGTAGCCTAAAATAATCTATACATTGACGTTCCCAAAAAAAAAGAAGAAGAAGAAATCTATACATTGAAAATTATAATGTAAAGAGATTTTGTTGGCTACTTTCTTTCTAGCGCATCATTCGATCCATTTGTTTCCAAAGCATACTTGTTTACCCATTGTACTAAATTAGTCTGCTCTAAATATGTTTTTCAAGCCAGGAATTCTTTGAATTGGTTTCAAAGCTTTTGATGTAATGGCTTAATTGTGTTACAGACTAATACAAGAATAAGCTTAACTAGTTTTGAGTTTTTGATTGTCTTAGGTATTTTTGTTAGTTGTAGTTTATGGTCCACAAGTATATATTTAAGTTTAAATTACTTGAAAGTAGTTGTAATTGTGGCACTACATGTCGTAGTGGCTCAACACCATCAACTTAGATTGAGCATTTGGTGCAAGTTCTGTATTGATCTTCTGAAATCCTTGTGTGCTGCAGTTCTTGTCCTGGTAAAAAGAACCAAGGGAAAATTCCCAAAAGAATTCACAAGGCTGAAAGGGAGAAAATGAAGCGTGAGCATCTGAATGATCTCTTTGTCGATCTTGCCAATGCTCTTGGTAATTACTTGAGCCACAATCTCATTTTTGAGCTTTGCTTAAATGACGCTGCCTGACCCCTCTCTTGAGAGATATCCAAATTACATTTTGAAAATCTATACTCCCTTTTCTTGAAATAACACCCCCACACACCCTAAATAATATCATTCTTGAAGGTGCTCTTGGGGTATTTTAGCTTTAGGGGATTTGTGAATGTATTCATACTGGGAGAGGGGGCTGTGTAATTTAAGTATGAACTGTCCTTCTATTTCCTATACTTGTGGTTTTACTTTATAGCTTAATTTACTTCATCATGTTACTAGATATGATATTAGTTTTGCCATTTTCCCCCCTGCTAACTACCTTATTTTTTGGGATGGGTTGGGTTGAACAGAACTAGGTCAGCAAAACAATGGAAAGGCGTCCATATTGTGTGAAGCCACTAAGCTGCTAAGGGACCTGCTCGGTCAGATTGAGGCCCTTGAGAAGGAGAATGTGTCTCTGCTGTCTGAATCACATTACGTAAGCACTTAACGCACTTGTTACTCCTTTCCTTTGAATTTATGCAATTGAGAATCTAATCTTTCCGCTAGCTTCTGCTTGTCAACTTTGCAGCATACTTTGAAAACTGATAATTAGATTTTCGATGTCAAAAGTCATCTGCATTTTAGTAACAAGTTTTTCATGCATTTGCTTTCATTGAGCAGGTTACCATGGAGAAGAATGAGCTGCAGGAGGAAAATTCTGATCTAGAAACACAAATAGAGAAACTTCAAGGCGAGATAGAAGCACGAGTAGCACAATCTAAACCTGACCTAAATGCACCTCCTCCAACAGAAGAACTTGAGCCACCAGAGCAAACAATTTTTCCTAGAGAGTGTCTCCAATTGCCTACCGTTGATCCTACATTGCAACAAGGACCCGCGGTAGTAGTTGTCCCCTTTCGTCCCCAGCTTCAACCTTCTTTTCCCACCCCAAACATCACTGAGCTCACTTCAAACTCCATTGTTAGTAAACCTCATGCCAGGTATCCAACCCCTGCAGACTCATGGCCATCGCAGTTGCTTGGAGAGCAGCCAACATCAAGCTAAGAGAAGTTGAACGTGCAGAGTTTTATTTTCACTGGTTATTGGCTGCACCTGTAGAGTTAGTTCATTCCAAATCAGCAACCACACTTGGAGCCTTCGTACATAGACTGTTAATTAGATGTGTCTCTAGATCTGTGTCACTCACTCATTTGTTTAATGATGGAATTAACTCTCGACTCGAGCTTTTGGTCCTGTCCCTAGTGGCTGCTTGAGGCGGAATGATTTCTTGAAAAAGGAGGCATAAGTAAAGAACCCTGTTACGGGCAATTTGAATCTTCTAAAGTTGTAAAGGTAATTACATATGATTTAAAAAAAAAAAGCTTTAATCAAATGGTGGGGTTAAATTATAGTTGTGTGAATCTGATAGAGCCTTTGTAACGGAGACACGTCCCAACTCCCACCAAGTCCGTCATAGTAAAGGCTACGTCCTATCTTTATCTTTACTCCCTAGCAAATATATATTTAAATATAAGATACATTTTCTAATGGAAACAGTACGACAAAATAAATTTTATATTTAGAATTTTTATATTCCACATCAATTAGGACATACCCCGAAACTGAGAACAACGGTTTAATGGGCATGGGGTCGGAATAAAACTACAGTGCTTTGTGTTGGGTGATGATATAATTTCAAAAACTATTATACTACCTCCACTTTTTAATATAAGACTTCTTTTAATTTTTATTTTGATCTTAAATATAAGACCCTAATCAGTTTTATCTCTCATGTTTATGTATTTTTTTCAAGATAGTCTTTTTAATAATTGTAGTTCTAACCAATATAGTTGATTAGTAGGAATATTTTAGGAAAGACAACACTTATTTATTACAAATAACTAACTTAACTTCTTTTCTTAATCTACTCAAATTAGTCAATTGGTTATAATTAGGACCGGAGATAGTATTATATTGTAAGGAATAGAAGTGATAGATCATGGAAAATACGTACACGCACATATGTATAAGCGATGACTTTAAGAAGTATAAATAGTGCTTTATTTCTAAATTTATTGAAATAAATTTTAATTTTAATTTGAAGAAAAATCAAAGTAAAACTGTAAAAGACAACCGACACCGGCAGCTGGCAAATTCCGGAAAGGAACTAGGTTCAAAAATAAGGTTGGTGTAAAAGATTCTGTGCTTGAGGCCCAAAGTGGTCCTGCGCTGGGATCAAGGAATCAACGCTTAAGACTCAAAAGCAAATAATCTGAACCCGAACTCCAGTAATGCACAGTATGATTGGAAATTGGAGCCTACACTCGGATGCACAGTCACTCTAACCCCAACACCCACAGGCCACGCTGGTTTTCTCCCAGGTAAGGTACACAGAGCACCTTTCTCTCTCCCTCTCTCTGTTCTCTTCGGTCTAATCGAAACCCACAGGCTACAGATCCCCCTTGAGAAATCACGGTGTAGAAATGGGGTCTGGAGCCAGAAATTTCCTCAGGGTGCTTCTCAGCAACTTCGATGTTCTTGCTGGGTAATGTCTTTTTTCTTTCTACGAGTTAGTGGCTTTACAAGTTAAGCTGATTTTGCCTGTAGCCATTTGGATTTTCTTTTTGTTTTTATTCAATGCCATTGTTATTTCATACTGACTAACAACATATCTTTCGGATTTATTGTCCAGCCCCTTGATCAGTCTCGTCTATCCTCTGTAAGTGCAATGTTTATTTTATTATTATTTTTTTTTCAGAAGACGTTATTTTAACTAGCCTGCGGCACTTGGAAACTGAATTTAATATTATGTCTTGTGGGATTCTTTTGTTCAATCACAGATATGCCTCAATTAAGGCAATTGAGAGCAAGTCTCCTGTGGATGACCAGCAATGGCTCACTTACTGGATTCTCTATTCCATGATCACCCTATTTGAGCTTACTTTTTATAAAGTTCTTGAATGGTAATCAAGTATCTTACCCAGTGCTATGAATCATTTTTTTGATCTTTTGTATGTTCTGCTTGTTAAACTGGAGATACTCTTGATTTTATCCCCAGCATAATCTTTTGAGGGTTGCCGGCAACGTAGTTAATCTTTGAACCATTTTCCATTGTCTATTAGAAATATTTTTCCAGTCATGGGTGAAGTGCAGTAGTCACATGCTGTTTTCTGTTAAATCTTTTTGGTTTAGCGCCTAAAACTTGCACATATGTTGTATCCATTTGGATGCGTACATCCTATTGATGTATTTTATGGAAACTAATGAACCCAATACAAATTTTATTTTAGTTGTCTAACGATTGGCTTGCAAACATGGCATCCTTTCTTTTCCACTGTGATTTTAGTTTTCAATAGTGCTGTCATAAGTATACAAACATGAAGGTTTGAGAATAAAAGATTGGAAAGATGGAGGTATTACCATCATGGAAGGCTTAATGGATCTGCATCAATGCGAAAATATTAGAGGGTAATCCTACCAAGAGGGATCTTTTTTATCATCAGGTTTATCCTAAGATTCTCTCTCTAATTTCCTAAATTATAATGGGAGAATCGATAAATACATCTAGTAATGAGAAAGCTCATCCTTTTCAGAGGTAAATCTTTCCATATAATTACCCAAGTATATAACTTTGATCGCTTTGGATGATTACTGGCATAAGATATTTAGAGGAAATGATACTAGACAACAACAAAAATTCTCAACCTTTTATTGCAGGATACCTATCTGGTCATACGCAAAGCTGATATTAACCTGCTGGTTGGTCCTCCCCTACTTTAATGGTGCTGCCTATGTTTACGAGCATTATGTGAGACCCTTGTTTGTCAATCCTCAGACTATAGTAAATGTCTGGTACGTCCCAAGAAAAAAGGACTTCTTCAGTAAGCCAGATGACATTCTAACTGCTGCAGAGAGGTACATTCAACAGCATGGAACAGAAGCATTTGAAAATATGATCAACAGGGTATGTCCAATTTGTGATGCTTTAATATTGCAGATATATGTACTTTGTTATTAATTCTTCATGACATTAATGCCCGGCCATGCCCCTGTTATGTAGGCTGATAAATCAAGGAGGAGGAATGATGGCTATACAGCGTATTATGATCACAGTTATGGATACTGAGTATTGTTTCTTCAATCATGTAAAATGCAGTATTGTAGCATATCTTGGATGATAGGATGGGTTTCATGGACATGTTCGCCCGGTTCTTTTACTTTGTTTTCTTCTTGTCGTTGGGGATAGTTGATTTTTCCCCGTGTCCTCGCTTGTCTTGTATGGTATTCGATAGTATGTAATTATCCCAGGCTTGGTCATACGTTTGAACTCCCATGGTCGTGACACCAAGGTACATAGATAATGGAGGTACAAAAGCAGCTGTGTTGATATTATTCATAGTTGGCTCGCGTCCCCCTCCCCCCTCTTTCCCCATTTTAGCGATTCAAGCATATTGATTCACGAAAAGCACAATTCAGGACCTCAAGCTGAAGCTAAGCCTGGATGAAAGGGTTCTTTCTGCTCAAGAGGTGCTCGTTTGAGGGATCCAATCTTGCAATGTGAAATAGTTAAAGGAGGCTTGTAAACTTACTGGTGTCCAGCGGTTGGCGACAATGATTTCATGTATGGAATTTTACCGAAGAAGATGATGAAATTTTTGTGGATCTGGCGAATATCGTTGATTTTGAGTTGTTATGCTTTAATTCATGAGATCAGCATTGATTCTTGAGTTTGTTAACAAATTTCTTAAATGGTTTTGTTTGCTTCTGTATACCATGATTTTGTGCTTCCAGATGCTTTTGTTGGAAATCCATGCATTGATTCCGTGCTTTCCAGAATGGATTTCTGGTCAATTGTGTGGATTGGTCTCGGGAACGTCTAAATTTTTTGATTTCTGGATACAGTCGACGTGTCTTTGATTGCTTACTCTTCTTATCTCTGAAGCCTTTTTCGTGCTTCCACGTAGCTCTGCCTTTGTTTCATGGGAGAATTACAATACAACAATAACAAAGCCTTACTTTACTAGATGGGGCCGGCTATATGAATCGCATGTTATTGAGTTCTATCCAAAATTAAATTTTTGGATTACACTGGTTTTAAAAAATAATTATAGAACAAGTTTCAGAAGTTGTTATTTTTTATTTTGAAACTTTTCATTACAAATTATTTAAATTGTTATTAGAATTTTTTAGTAATTATTTTTTTTTAGGAGTTCATTGTAATTTTTCCTTGTTTCATTTGACGAAGAACAGCTGTGTTGAACTCGTGGTTCTTAGCTGGCTGCACTCATGCTCCCATCCCTTGCTGCTTTTAAAAAGGTCAAACATCAGGACTAGTCACAGTGAATGAGGGTCATTAAATTAGCTTCTTTTTTTTTTTTTAATGTAAATTTGTTTTGAAAATTTTTACTAAGAAATTATATTATTTTGAAAGGTTTTTGGAAATCAAATGGGAGGTCTAATCACAGTTGACGAAAGGTTATTAAATTAGCTGTTTTTAATTATGATATAAATTTGTTCTAAAAATTTTCAATAAAAAATAATATTGATTTCAATGTTACTCTAGAAGTGTTAATATAAATCCTGTTTAGTACGAAACGTTGAAAATGAGAGGTAAAATTTAAGATTGAGATTGAGAAATATGATATTCTCCAATCTCACCTCCATGGGTTTGTCTAATCTCATGTAACGAGCAATTACTCGTGTTAAATAATTTTTTAATAATTTTTCTCAATTACAATATCAATTCTTAGTTCTTATTTTAAATGCTTCATATCATAGGTTATCATAGAGTAATGTTGCCTCTTATCCTTAAAAGCATCAACAAGATAGGGTAATACTATTACGTTTTGAAATTTTTGGAATGATATTAAACTCAAAAAATTTGGCAATATTGCTCTTGAGCGATAATATATGGGTTTGCGTCTTAACCCCCCTTTTTTTCTGGGGGCGGGGGGAACGGAATTTATTTGGGCAGAAGTAATAAATCATATAGCATATAATAAGTAATTTTTTTTGTTGGGAAATTTGGTTAAAAATGCTTGTTTAAAATTTTAATTAGCTAAAAACATTTAAATTTAAGCGAATACATCTATGATTCATGGGTATAACTTTTCTTCTATTGTGTGTAATATATTTTTTGCTGTATGCAAATAACTTTCATATTGATGATTGTTGCACATCATTGATACTGATACTATATTTCATACAACAGAAGAAGAAAAAAACTTCTACTTACAAATCATAGTTACACTCACTTAAATTTAGATCATTTTAAACAATAAAGTTTTTGAAGACGAACTTTTAACTAAATTTCCCTCAGAATCTTAGGATATTCACCGATCAAACCCACTACGTCCCTTTATATAAAAACATTTTATGTCAGAGAGCTACAACATACCAGGCATAATAAGCAACTGATGTTTTGTATTGAGCGAAAGGTCGAAGGGCTGTTGCCACTTGCCAGGTTGATTTGATGAATTCAAAAGGAACGGATAATAGAGAGGAATTCCTTAATACGTAGAAAATAGGTTATATTTATAAAATTTTTATTGTATCTTTCTTATTACTATCAATTTATTTTTTTATTTTTATTTGATAATATGAAGTCTTTTCATTTATGAATTAATATTTGATTGAAAAAGGCGGGGGAATCTTCCCTCTCATCCGTGACTATTGTTATTAATTTACTGCCATTATTTTTTTGTAAGACCAAGAATTTTTTTTTTTGGGGCCAGATTGTAAGATCAAGAATATTCTTTACTAATTAGATATTGACTGTTTTTGAGTAGTGAACAAAAAAACCTTCTTACCATTTATATCAACCATACACTAATGTCAATTCTAATACTCAGTCACTTCTCTTCAATATTTTTACTGTCCTTGTTCCAAAACTCCAATGGTAAAGAAGGGCACGAATCAGAGGTACATGCTATTATGTGTAAATGTCAATTGATTCTATTGTGGCAAACAGTAAAACTCCATCCCCCACATAATTCCCAGCTAAAACGAACGGAATATTCCAGTCTTCGCAGATCTACTAATATGCTAACGTTGATCTCATAAATTAAAAAAACTGACAAAGTACAATACAGTAACCATGTTATTCGAGACATAAAAAACCACTCAGAACACTGGGATTACAGAGGACCTACAAAAGGATACTCCCAAGTCCCAACTATGGCTATAAGCCTATAACCACTTCCACTTCTCAAACTGCAGTTGTCAGAAAGTTCTTACAATCTTATTCAGTAGAAGAAAAGGATGGTGATAACAACTTAGCTGGAACGAATAGTTATTGCTTGCTTTGTCATTGTCCATCCAGCTCCTTCAAGGGTAACAAATGCACCCTTCCATAACCACGAGAAGGATCAGCGGCATCATGTCACTGAAAACACCAGTAGGCATGTTAAACAGCATCAGGATAAGCTATTTCTACAAGATGATCAAGTTTCCGGGTCGGCTTCAGCTTCTGCTTGTTCTTCAGCATCATTAATATTCAAGCTTTGGTTAAGATAATCCTGCGCTTCTTCTAATGCTGATTCCTTTTCATCAGCAGCATACAAAATCTTCTTTATTGCGACAGACATCTGCAAATGGAACATATGAACAATAGCTTACACTTATAACTCGTCTAAGAATCTGGTTTATTTTGCTATATAGAGGTAAAAAGCACTTAACGCGTTGATAATGAGCTTGAGATTATTTGGATCAACACCATGCGCTTGGGAATTAAAAGTTTGTAAAATTTATACATGCAACGCGGTCCAAATTTACAAAATCTAATACCATGGCAGACATGCATTTTGATTTTTGAGGGAGGCAGAAAAACCAACGTGCAACAAGCAGAAAAGAAAAGTTATTTGAGAGTTTCAGACTCTACAAGGTGTCTTAGACAAGAATTAATAGTTGGAGAACTTAAGGGCTAAGGCTGACCACAATTCATCCAATCTGCCATATAAGAACCATGTGGGAAAAAACTACTTAAAGGTACAGATGATAGAAAAGCATTAGCTAGAAGCCTAGAACATGGGAATGACATATGACAGGGGCTAAAAGAAAATAACAGATAAATCTTATCACTGAAAATGCAAGGGGAAAAAAGATAGAAGCAATGCAAGCAAGCCTTCATGAGAACTCTTACAGGGAGATTCTCTAGTTCTGGAGTCTGGCAAAGAATTTCTATATCCCTCAATTTTGCAAAGTAGAAGTCCCTTTCTTTTTCCAGGAGATCCACAGAAAGTTTGAGATCAGTAACCTGTGAAACAGAAGAATAGAGAACTAAACAATGAATAAAGTAAGAAGGTAGACGGGTTTTTTCAATTAAATTTTAAGCAACAAACTATCAAAGGAAGTGCTAATATAGAACATATAAATTTTGGTTGAGTGAGGTTGTGGAAGCAAGCAGCAATACGCAGAAGGAGAATCAACTACTATGCAGCCATTTCCTAAGCATGGAATGACAAATATAGAGGCCCTAATATTCGTACCTCCTTTGACAAAGCCTGAATCTCTGCTGAAGAAGCTGCTTCACTTGACTGAAACTGTTTGGACCCTGTACTCAAAGAATGAGCCAAATAGAAGTGACCAGAAAATGAGAGAATTAAAAAAAACTAGTAACATGGTAAAGCTAATAGGAAAATTGCAGTCAGACTTGGGAGATGCTAATAAGCCAACCAGAAGTTCTATTAGAATTGAATGCATTGCTTGAAGCAGGATTATTCATGATGTTTGTCTGCAGTGATTTTGTGTTCCTCACAGAGCTCCTAGTCCGGTCTTTTCCACCTTTGTTCCTCCGCTCCACAGGATTATAGTTCCTGCAAGAATGGACAAGATTTGACACAAACAGACAGTAAAATATGAGTAGCTTAAGTGCATGTCGCAGCATCATTTGTCTAAATATACAAAGGTGTATTAAATGATGAACAGGATGCTAGAGCAAGTAGCACACTCATTCACAATGCCACCATTCACAGAATCACAGTGGCGTTTCAGCCATTGCAAGAACTCCAAGTTGTCCAAAGGTCGTCCTTTAACAAGCCTGTTAACTTCAATATGCTGTGAGAAGGTAGTAATGTTAGAACAATAAAAGGAAGCACAAGTTATAATTCTGCCATAGTACTTTCATAGCAGTCTTTGATGTATGCAATTTTGTCTTTAAGATATTGCCATAAATCATGAGGATTATTCACGTGATGGCATAGAACCCACGCAACCAACAACATAAATAAGAGCACATTTCAGGATAAAAACATAAATAAGAAAAAAACAGGTATCAATAAATAAGCAAGAAAAACAAAAAGGAGAGATCTGAATCTGGAATGGAATTATGCCATTCAGCGTACCCAGATAAAAGCATAATCGAGCATCAATACTAACAGCCAATATGAAAAAAAAAAAAAACTAAGTTTATGGAAAAAAAGATAAAACTTTATCGATGGTAAATCATTCCATTGAAACCTCAATAAAGAAATTATGATTACCATGATGTCATACTGGAATGAAAGACACTGAACAGATATCACAACCAAAAGTTATCATAAGCCAGATACCAAGCAGTATTTCTCACTTTCCATATTTCTTAATTCATGGGGAGTAAAGTTCTCTCAACATTTTATTATATCTCAATTGAGTCCAAACTAAATAGAGTACTAGCTGGAATGACAATGCTCTTGGAATGGGAGACAGAGACCTAACCCCCCCCCCCCAACACACACACACAAATATACAGTGAGAAACAGATATATTCCAGGAAGAACTATAGCTCCTTAGCGTACAAATTACAAATGGAAGTACCTTGTCAATTTTCAGCTTGTTGAGTGTTTCCTGCAGAATTTTGTAATTCTGTATCATATCATACTCGGTTTTTGCATCAAAATTCACCTAGAATAAATGCCAGATTGCTAATGTTATCAATCTTTCAAATAAGATGCATTATAAGGTCAGAATAGAAAGGATAACTGAAGCCATGCTGCCACCTTGTGAATTGGAACAACCCCTGGATATGTCAAGTCCATCATCTGGCATTGTACAGCACCAGATGCAGCCTAGCCAATAGAATAAAGCAGGATCAGAATCAAAAGTAGGATTCCATTAGAGATAGTTAAAGATTGCTACGCCTGAAGTAACTCGAGGGTTCACTTAAAAGTCAATTTCCAGGTTATCAGCACGACCATCTTTGATGATGAAATAAATTCATTGCCTCTTAAACCAAAAACAAAAAGGAAAGAGAAAAAAGAAGACAGACTCTAGATTTTGAGTTTGAAGCAAAAAAAATGATGATAGACAGACGAATTTCAACATTTGAAAACAGCATTAACAATTTGGACAATGCAATTGTTAACTTCATTCTGAATTTCCATATTCATTGTGAATTTAACAATCAGCAAGTCAAACATATGTGGGCCTATACAAGCACAACAATAGCCAATTTGCTCCAATAGTGGAATTAAAAAAAAAAAAAATCTTTAAATCTTGGGCTGTATACGATGCGAGAATCATTTACACTCTAATGCCTACGCAAACAGGGCATATGTTAATAGGAATCGTGTCCTGAAAACATAAAGCCAACTCTGATGAATTATCTTGAGTAGAAAAGCTGTTTACAAAGTTTAAAACAGAGCAAACAATTTATCATGCTGAAGCATATCATACGGCGAATTTTTCACACGTCCAATCAATATTTAAATGCATTACGAACAAGACTATTAGAGTTCAACTCCGTAGAGTTCCCGCAACATCCTTCAAGGCTGTAATCCGTACTATTTTCTTAGGCAATTCCAAATTGGGTCTTTCGAGAAAATTGGTGACAAGAAATTTAACAAGAGAACTAGTTTCTCCAGGACGTCATGTAGAACAAGGAAAACGCCCCAAGAGATAATATTCTTCCTGGATACGTAAAGGAATGGAAGCAATCCTTCAGCCTTAGTGTAGCGACCCAACAAGGGAATGAGATACAGATTTCACTCAATCCAGCGAGCAAGAAATGGAAGAAGGTAAACAGATACCTGTCTGAGGGTGTAATATAAGTTATATAACACGCAAAACAAAACCCAAAGTTACCTCCTCAATGCGAGAGAGATTCAGCTGAAGTCTATTGTTGATCCAATTCAAAATCTCATTCCTACCGACAAAATAGGCACTGTCCATAATACCTATACTCGACGCCATTTCTGGTAAAATCCCAGAAGACTTATCCTTCAGGAGAGCCCACGGAGGGGGGTGGGGTTGGGAATGGAAGAAGGTAGAAGAAGAAGAAAAGGACGATGACTACGTAGACTCGTGCAGAGGGAGGAGTCAAGATTTAGGGACGAAATATTAGGAATGGTGAAACAAATTTAGGGTAAAATGGGAATGCAACGAAAGGGAATTGAACGGTGAGTGAATAATTGAGAATGCCGAATGAAAGAGAACGAAATAGGACACGAACACGAAACCAAGAGAAAACCCAGACTCCACAGTCCCGCTGCCAATTCACGTATTCACTCCACTCACCATTGACGCAAAAGTTAACGCATGGACAGGTGGGAATCCAATCTTTTCCCTTAAAGAGTGAGAATTTAATAATAATTAGTAAGCAGTTTGCTCGTTTTCATTTGAATTTGATGATGTCATCCTCCTATTTTGGTGCCAAATGACAAGGAAAAAGATTTCATTTTTGAAAATACGAGTATCATATTACTGTTGAGGAGGGGGGTGTTGAATCCCGTTGATTCTTTTACATCAGCTCGCACGCGGGGGTGGAAACAGGATCAGGTTAAATTAGGGCTTGTTTTTCACAGGCCTAACATGTGTGTTTTCATGCTTTTTTCAGTCTAGGTTTTGCCGATCAAACTTTTGCCAATCAAAAGTTTGGCCTGGCTTAAACCTATTAACAAGGCCTGTAATATTAAAAATTTTTAAATGCATAATAAAAAATATATAGACTAATAAAAAATAAAAAATACATAATACATAATAATTATTTTTTAATCTTATCTTTTATTTAATTTTTAATATCATAAGTACTATTTTAAATCTTAATTATAGTTAATATTATTGAAAATAAGTTATAATTATACCTTAAAATTTAGAATAGAACTACATATAAGTATAGAATGAAAACTAAAATTAAGACAAATAAATAAAAAAATTATTAACTTTACAAAGAATCTAGGGATATCATAATTTGATTAACATAACACACAAATAATTAATTTATCAATTCTTCCCCTTTTTTTAGCTATCCTTCTAGAATAAATTTTTTAATTAATTTTTTTACTATTTTATCTATGTTTTTAAAAATTTATTGACATTACTATTTTAAATTGTATTCTCATCTTTACTTCCAAAATATATTTCAAAATTTAATAAGCATTAACTACGTATAAAAAATAAATTAAAAGAGAATATTGGAAATAATAGTATCAACTAAATTTTTATATTATAATAGATTTAGGTCGGCTTAACCTTACTCTTTTATATTTTTAAATAGGTTAAGTTAGTTCAGGCTAAATATTTACAGGTTCTACAAGCCATCCACCCTCGCAAGAAACTTCTTAAGAAGGCTCCATATTTAATTTATTTCCGTGTGTTTGTGTGGTGACTTGTGTCTTGGTCGGCCAATAACATACAGCTATATTTTTTGGTTTTTTCGTCAGCTGATTATCCAAAAGGCTTAACAGTAACACACGCGCTCAACAATGCTTTTGCTGTTTTAGTAAAAAAAAATCATACCTTTTTGTCGTTAACCACAATTAAAAACAATGTTTGCATTGAAGGAAGTGATACTGATGCAAACCTAATCTTGGGGGCAGGGCCGAACTTGGCAAGCTTTCTATAACTTGGAAACTATACACTTTTTATTCATTATTAACCCGATAATCAGCACTTTTTAATTTGGTTTATAATTCAAAATTTACTTGTTCTAATTTGACTGGAAAAAAATTAGATCTAAATTGACAAAGTGATTTTTTTATATAATATATTGATCACGAGATTAAAATATTATTTTATATATCTTTTATAAAACCAAAAAATATTTTCAAGTTCTTAAATTAAAATGTTGAACTGAGTGATATATGAAAAAATGTATTTAATTATAAGTTATAACTATAAAAGTGACGAATTTTTGTAAAACGAGGTGTTTCTCGGCAAAAAGAGAGAGAGAAATTACTGAGTTAACGTCTGGCAAAAAAAAAAAATTAGTACAGGTAAATGGGTATAAACGTTTAAAAGCTGCATGGGCCAAAGGGTATTTATAGTATGGGCTACCCAAAGAATGTTGATAAATGGGCTTCTATCCCATAGTGGGCCATAAGCCCAAAATTCCTCTGCTGGGAATTAGGGTTTTGGCATTCGGGTGCCTTAAAAGGATGCAGGTGCGCATTTTTCCGTCTCAGTTGGATTGGATACTTAGGGCGCCACAGGAAAGAAGCCTGAGAACGTGACCTGACGGCTCCGACGAACAAGAGCCATGGTTCACGTTTCATTCTACCGCAACTGTAAGTCTCTCTTAGAATGATCGCTTTTTTTCCATGCGTGTTGCTGTGAACTTTAACAATGTTCACTGATTTGTTCCTTGAACAATGCTTGCTTCTGGTTAATTTGAAGATTGATGTTCTCCCGATAATTTGCAATTGTTTTGTAGTATGGTATTTAACTTTTTTCACCATTATTGAACCAAATTTTTTTTTTGAATCTGGTCATTCTTATGTAAACATTCCGAAAATATTTGGTGATCAATTTTATAACATATCCCATTCTTTAATAGATGGGAAGACCTTCAAGAAGCCCCGCCGTCCATATGAGAAGGAGCGTTTGGATGCTGAGCTGAGGCTTGTGGGAGAGTATGGACTTCGCTGCAAGAGGGAGCTGTGGAGGGTTCAGTACGCTCTGAGTCGTATCCGTAATAACGCAAGGGAGCTTTTGACCCTTGATGAGAAGAACCCACGTCGGATCTTCGAGGGTGAAGCTCTTCTGCGTAGGATGTTTCGTTATGGGCTTTTAGATGAGAGTCAGAACAAGCTCGATTACGTCTTGGCTTTGACCGTGGAGAACTTCCTTGAGCGTCGTCTTCAAACACTTGTGTTCAAATCAGGGATGGCCAAGTCAATTCATCATGCTAGGGTCCTCATCAGGCAGAGGCATATAAGGTTTTCTATCTGCCCTATCTCTTTTAATCCAGTTGAAATATTAGTGTCAAGCAATTTTGCTAGTGTGGTTAGTTGGAAGATTTGAATAGTAGGGATTGTAATATCTGCTATGCAATGCCTTCATAATGCTGGGAGTTCAGATATTCTTCCCTGCCGCAAAATAGCTGCCCTGCTTGTGAGACTTGTGGTTTAGTGGTCTCCTATTTCTGCCAACTAATTTGAAAAATCTTTTTTTGTTTCTTGTATGATATTAGGAGTTTTGTGTTTATTACTTGGGAAGCTTTAAGATGTGTTAGGGTTTTAAGGTTATGCACGGGAGTGCCAGAGTTTACTTACGATTGGTCCAGCTTGTGGTGCTTGAGTCTTTGATGGATAAGTAAAGATTAAAGTCAATTTGTCTATAAGTTACTGTGCCCTCAAATTTTTTTCTTTTTTCGGTGATACATTGTGCCCTCAAATTTTGAATTATGGACTTTGTTCAAGAAGGGTTAGATGTTGGCATACTTAGAGAATTGCTACTTTTCCTATTTGGTAAAATGCTTCCTTTTTTATTAATGGATGCTAACGAAGTCATTTGCTTCTAAGTTCTAATTTCTAATCTTTTTGCTTCTGTATCCATGACTCAGTTTTCGTATGAATAAAATTTCCCTTTGCGCAGTTAATCTTAGTTTATAGTGACTCTGATGAATGCACATCTATTGTTGCAATCTGTTTTCTTTTTTTCTTTTTTTCTTTTGTTTTTTTTTTTGGCTGCCTTTGGAAATTAATTTCTATGTCTATTTGGCTTGTCAGGGTTGGGAGGCAGGTTGTGAACATCCCATCATTCATGGTGCGAGTTGATTCCCAGAAGCACATTGACTTTTCACTTACAAGTCCATTTGGAGGCGGACGTCCTGGAAGAGTGAAGAGAAGGAACCAAAGGGCTGCTGCCAAGAAGGCTGCTGGCGGAGATGGAGATGAGGAGGATGAGGAGTAAATTATGGATCTATCCTTTTGCTAGCACTCTTAGATCTTGTGTCAGTTCTGTGTCGTTAGTGTTTTTAGTTTATTGCATGATTCAGTGTCATATTTTACAATCCTCCTTGTTTCTGGTTTGAAGAAAGCTTTGCCCAAGTTATGTTATTGAACAATTTTTTTCGGTAAAAGGAACGTTATCTATCCTCCTTGTTCTACAAGTTTTGCTCAAAATTCCTAGACTCGAGGTCACTGATTTGTCTAATGGCGTCAGCACCCCACTAATAAGTTGTAGCTTCTGATTTAAATCGATGGTTTACTTGTTTGTGGAATATCATGATATGGTTTATGCCCATTGTTTGGGGATCGCCAGTTGCAACTAGAAGGGTACGTGTAGGCCATTGGGATTAATTAATTGATTTCGCTAGTTTGCAATGGAGATTACTGTTTATCACTTTATTGTGGGTTTTGATATTCTTGGTAGTTATATATTTAGAATAGCCGACGAGGGAATAGCCAATTAAACGTGTGATAAAAGCAGTTCATTGTTAATCCAAGATTCACTGATGTTTTAGACGTTAGCCGTATCAAGGGAATGGTTCAGGTTCAAGTTTCAATGGTTGGACAGGTTTTATGATTAACCAGAACAGCTGACGAGTAGTTATATAGATGGCTGGCTAAAGAAAGCTCACATGTTCCCATTCGAATTCGATGGTTGGGATGCCAAATATAAACACAAAAATACTCAACCAGGAAATTGACAGTGGTGATTATCTACAAATATGGTCAATCCAATCCAGTAATTCAAGGATGAGCAAAAGTGCACTGACCTTATATGGGCTTTCTTAAATCTATCACGACCTGCTGCTCTTCCGTGCGTTCTCTACAAGTCCACGGCTAATCAGTGGACTCCTATAGTACCATCCATCGAATAATCTGGCATCATACACAATGACGTAAAGAAACAACATGCTCTCTAATTATTTGTCAGCTCCATGTATGTGAGCGTGAATGAGGGGATGAAGTCAAATGAAAAAAACCTAAGGGTAGTAATGTAATTATGTATCTCAAAATAAAAGTCAAATTAACCTAATAGGTCATGACTCATAAAAATTGGACCAACTCAAAAAAGAACTTGAACCTGATCTATTCGCTAAACATGCCTTAGCCAGGCTAGAGTGTCAAGCCACCTACTAGAGGCATGACCTATTTGCACTCTTATTTCCAAGTTCATTTCAAAAGTACTACTCTTAGTTTGTACTTTTAATTCCCACCCTGACCCCATTACCTGTAATCTATGTACTTTGTGAAATTTCCAATTGGAAGTGAGTTTATAAATTTTGCTTTTGCTTTTAATTTGACGCCTTCCTCCATACAGCACACAATTGTGTGGAACTTGCGAGTCAATATTATGATTTTATCTTGTGTGCGTGCGTGTGTTAATTGATGTTTGATTCTCGCGTAGCTGAAGAAATCAGCAGCAGGCTTGGAATACACGTCAATGAATCTATTAGTCCCAACACTGCGCTTATCTGAATTTAATTGTATTTAAATTTGGTCTAATGAGCTTCAACAAAACTTACTTACATTCCTTTCTGAGTAGCCTGAAAAGGGAATTGCTTTTTACCTCCTCCAATAAGAGTTGCATGAGTTGCTTTTATTTTCTTGCCATCTTATTAGTAATTCTCTTCATCTAAATATAAAATCTCTATACTAGTGTGTATAAGGGTTTTATATTTAGGACCGGAGGAGTATATCAAAATGGATTTGCAATGTTCGCAGCTGAAGCTGACTTGCTGTTTTCCTCAAATGCCTCTATCTAACAAAAGTGTTTAAATCTCATATCACTTATGTTTTTCCCGTTCTCCACTCGTACCCAAAGTGATTTGATCAGCCTTGTGAGCTTCCCTCCAAACCAGATGATAATACCAAGGCCATTTAAATTAAAAAAAGAAAGGAACATTTCCGTCAAGCGGTCGGGCCCAAAATGTTAGCCCAGATCTGTATGGTCCAGTCCCAACATTGGTCAAAAAGGCCTGTTATATGGGAGGACTTGTTGGCCATGGCCTTCCACCAAAACCTTTACATGGAGGGCCTGTTTGGCAAATACCTAAAACTATGGTTTTGGGGTTTGGGTCAAAATTTTGCCAAACATGAGAAAAAAAATCAGCAAATCATAGGCTAAAATCATGGTTTTGAGCTCAAAACCATGGTTTTAGAAGAAGTGAATTCATTTTGTGTATGGCTCAAATTGGAGAATATGATTATGCCTGTCACTGTAGATCCCAACGATAATATGACTTTAACACTCTTTAATTATTTTTCTATAAATATATTTAATCTTATATCTTATAAATATATATACACACATTAATTATTTATTAACTATATTATCTTATATATTATTAATTATGTTGGTAAAAAATATATTATTAACAATTTTATTCCTTCAAATTAAAATATATTATAAAATCTATTTTTATGTAATTATTATATTAACTTTTGCTTTTTTTTAGTAATTTGCACATATAAAAAGTGTTTCCAATAACAACTATAAAACACTCTCACTTTATCAGAATCACTTTTTCACAAAATCTATTCTTCACCTATTCTTCCAAAATCTATTTTTCAAAAATTATTCTTTAAACCATGGTTTGATTTCATTCAAACACCCCTTAAGACATAGCCCTACCTTTATTCAAACAAAATTGTTCCTCTAAAATGATAAAATCTGAAAACTTAAGGTCCTTTGTTTCATTTTTTTTTCCTTTTTATTTTCCAATCGCCATTTTTACAATAAATGTTGCTTGCGTAATTTTTTTTTTAAATTATCGATGATAAATGGTATGTGTAGTAAAAATATTATCCACCAGATTTATTAGGGGAGTGTTTAGATGAAAACCAAACTATAATTTTAAAAATAATTTTATGGCATATAAAATAAATATGTGGAGTTTATCTTGATTTGCTAAAAAAATAAAAACACTTTTGGATGTTTCTAAACACCTCTTAGATTGAATCAATGGGATTTGGTTTCACAACAATAAAGATCCTCTCCGAGAAAATCAAACAGTGCTGGCATAGAAGGTTACAGTTACACAGCCCAAGATCTTCATGAGTCTCACATTAAGGCCTTGTAATCTCATAAATATCAATTGATAAGATTTTTTGAGAAAAATCTATGACACCTAGAAAGTCAGCTCATGAAAGAATGTTCATTCCTATAAACAGCAGATCAAAACTTCAAACTTTGGGGATAAGATTTGAGTTTCATCCCTTGAATTAATTCTGTATATATAAAACTTTAAGTCATTTTCGTTTAGCTTATTTTTACGTTGAACTTAATAAAATATACTACATTGAGTATCACCTTCATTATGGATAAACTCAAAATAAAGGAGGAACAAAATAATTAGTTATCACGACAAAGTTTAAGTATAACCAGTACCTAACTATGATCATACATAAAATTTATAACAAATTATACTATCTGAAAATTATAAATAAAACAAACCATTTTTTTTCAAATTTATATAATGTACAGGCCCCACCCAATTGAGAATAACACACTTAAACTTCAATCACATAACTACAGCTGCATGTATCTGTCCCCAGAGTACTAGATTCTATTCTATCACCTAAATATAGTATAATATCAAAGAAAGGAATAGGTACTTCGACTTTACATGACACATTAATAACATATATATGGGAGACATATATAACAAGATTCTCTCCCAGTAAATACGAAGTAGGTCTATTTTGTGTTCATCTAGAGAGGTGAACATCAGATAATTCGAGAAGACATATGCAATCCAATACACTAGCTAGCTAGCTGGCCATGGTGGGGTTGGAAGTATAGGAACTTAATTTATTGTTGGAGAATATTTCGAAGGCTTTGCTCGTCAATATCACTGATATCCGCAGAATCCATCAGCCCTGATAATTTCTCACTCAGTTCATCCACTTCTTTCTGAAGCTTCTTGACGTGACTGCAAGCTTCTTTCACAATCTTCGATACTGATGCCTGCAGCAAAATCCACAAAACCAACAATCCTCATTTAATACCACTTTCTCACTATAAAGGAACTAGCAGATAAAGAGTGAACTTCAATCAGTCAGGTTTAGGCAACAGATAAATATTTTAAAATATCTCAATATATATGTATAAGTCATACCCTTGAGTTGGTTCCTCGGTTCAGTCGTGGCAGTACTGCCTTTAGCCTGGAAACAATCTCATTGATCTCATTCTCTGAGAGTCTTGATGAAGTTCTTCGGCCAGACATGATGATCAGTGCTGAAAGATTTTAACTTTGGTTCTCTTTCTTGTTCCTTTGAGAAGTTGCTCTCATGACGAGGACGAAGGAGCGTCTTAAATAGAGACAGGTGAGGAAAGAGAAATTCAAAGCTATTAATTAGTTGAATGCAGTAGGACGTTGAAATGTAAGACACAGATTTTTTATTATCTTGAATAGTCCTAATCAGAGCCCTTTTGTCACGCATTCTACAGCACATGGTCCACTAATCACAGTGGATCTTATAGTTTCTGATGCCATCATCAACTTACCATATTTTCCGATGCATGCACCCAGAAGGGAAGTTTTAAACTATTAGGGTTTGTAAAAAAAAAAAAAACCCTAAATTAAACCCTAATATTGAAGATGTTAATGTCATCAGAATGCTCCTTTTCATTTTATCCAAACGGAACCCTCTTTAGCAATGATTGAAGGCGTGTATGCTGGCTTAAAAATAGAAATTTCTTGACCCCCTTCCTATATATATATATATATATATATATATATATATATATCCTCCGTCGATTGATGTTGTCCTGTTCAAATTTTATAATCACTAGCCGGTTTGTTTTCACGCAATATATATCTGAATTCTAGGGTTGGTAAGAATAGGAAAAGAAAAATGTAATTGAATGTAGCTAGGAACAGATCAACCAACAATAACAAAAGACATCATTAACTGTACTGAAAAACTTCAACAACTACCGTCATCTTTCAGGTTTCTGCACTTTTTTTTGGTGGACTTCTCACTTCATGGAATCAGGTCCTATATATACTACTACTTTTGACCCTTAATATTAAAAAAACTAGTTTGATTTTAGTTTGGTACTAATTATAATATTTTAATATACTGTGTTTCTCATATTTTTTTTTTTTTAAGATAGTCCTTAATTGCACCTATTAAATATTTTATCAAATTTTAAAACTAATACACTTGATTAGCGAGAGTATTTTATGAAAGATAACACCTATTTATTATAAATAACTAACTTAATAAATTTTTTAATTTACTCAAATTATTCAATTAGTTTTTATATTAAAAACTTGAAGTAGTATTTCATTAGTCCAATTTCAGTCTTCTCATGCGTCGCTTTTAATTTGTGTTCATTCGGCTACCCAGTCTCTGGCCCATCATGTTGGACGAATGAATTAACCGACAAACAAAAAGCATGATTCAGCACTGGTAGCTACGTGGTGTTGTTTGTGATTCTTTTATGTATGTTTCAGATTTCAGATTCTTCATCGTATAACATGCTATTCCTGAGCTCATCAATTCACAAGAGTGAGTACATACATATGATAAAACAATCAAATTAAAAAGAGCTCATGGATCATGTACGTACGTATGACAAAAATTATTGGTAAATGTAGACAAAAATGCTTATTCATAAGTTTGTATAATTTACCAATTGATTTGCATAATTAAGAAGCAAATTAAAGGGAAACTTATTGAAGTGAGGTCATTGACTCATCCGTTAAGTCTATATTATATTAATGCGCCATCTGGTTACACTGCACGTGATGTGAGTGTGGTGGGTAAGTATTTACTATTTACATGCAATTTAAGATTGCAACTTTATTAGTAAAAAATTTTAAGGCGAGAATCCCCAAAAAACTCTTGAATAAGGAGGGATTTTTGTTACTGGGGCCGTATAAGATGTTTCTCTCTCTATTCAGGTTTCAGAATTGGGAAGGGGGTGTTTGGCAAAACCAAAACCAAAATTTCAGAATCACTTTTCCGCAAAACGAGGTAACCTCCTCCACATATTTACTTCGTAATCCGTAAAAGCACTTCTGAAATCATGGTTTGGTTTCTATCCAAACACCCCCATTATTAGATGTACATATACTTTCTCTCAATTTTTAATTTAGTACCTATGTGTTTTTTCCCTTTAATTAAACATTTAATTTTATCTTTTTAGCAACATTAGCTCTTATAACTTTGTTCTATTGATATTTTTAGTCTCTATATAAGGATTAATGATGTTAATAGAGCAAAATTAAAGATTTAGTTAAGAACAAAAAACACATAGCTACCAAATTGAAAATTGAAAAAAAGTATAAGTACCTCTAATATGGTTTTTCTTTCAGAATTTTTCAGAAATCAAAGCATCATATAACAAGCCCTTCACATCAAGATGAAATGACTAAAGATTAACATCCAAGAATTAAATTAACGGAAGAATCTTTTACAATCTTATAATAGAAAGTAAAGTAGCAATATATATTGTTATTTTATTCTTCACTGACGTGATTTGTGCTTATTTATTTTTTATTTTAAGTAATCAATTTGTTTCTATTAAAATTTTGTATATATAGCTCTACAAAAGTTTTATATTCAATATTAGTGAATATACATAGGAGTTTATGTAGGTTTTTAAATCTATATATAATCACTCCGATCCTATAAAAGATATAATTTCTGGGGTAAGGATAATTCTATATAAGATACACTTAGAAAAAGTCTGAAATTTTAGCCAAAATTTTTAGTTTTGCCCTTATTGATTACGTACATGTTACTCCTCTAGTCTTATTTATAAGTAGCTTTTAACATGTTTTACACAGACAAAAAAAATTTTAAACTTCATTAATTCTCATTTAAAATTCAACAACTTTCTAAATTTATCCCTATTTAATATACATTTACCTCATGTAAATAAAACCAACACAATAATAAATAAAAGGTAAAATTGTATATCCATACAAAAAATTTCTCTCAATACCCTATAAATAGGACAAAAAAAGTCTTCTTTATTTGTCCTATGAAGAGGACAAGAGGAGGATATCATTGCATTTAATTAAGCACTCTTTCTGCCACCTCTATTTATATGTCTCTCTATAAATAAGGGTATCTTTTAATACCTACATATTTATTGCTTTTAATCAATTTTTTATCTTCATAATCATATTGAGTTATTTGCATCTTATACATACAAACGGGTGGAGTATATACATAAAGACCTTGAAGCTTCTTCCAATTGAGCCTCCGCTGAAAGCAAATCAAAAAACAAATTATGAGATCAAAATTTTCAATTACATAATTATTCTGTACTTTTAAAAACGGTCAAATCTGAATTAAACATCAAATTCAATCCAATCCAGACCATTTTCCAAGGGCAATAAGAGGAGGTTAATGTTGTAAAGGTGTGAAGGGAGGCAAAAGGGTAGAGAGACAAGTCCAATAATTGGAGGGTTTGGCGTTATTTACCAGACCCTATTATGAATCATCGTGCCCTAACTTTGCGGTTGCAAACTTGCAATATAGGAGCAAACCAGATTTTTGTTTGGAAAGCCACAATCACACAATGACTATAGATCACACGTGTCCTTTGCTGATTGGAGGAACCACAACGTACAATGTGGACACATCCTCAACCAAAATCCAAGCAAACCAAACCCTCACTGTCCTTTGATTTTCAGACACTCCCCAGAAGCCTCTCGTCCTGCTTTCGGTGATAATTCAGTGCTTAATTTACGCCCTTAATGTCCCACACTCATCGGGAAATGACATATATACATATAGATTTGCCTGGGAAAAAAATATATATTACTCTAATTAAACCCATCATACACTTCACTTCAATTCCTGTGTGGACATATGTGTGTGTATCTATTCTTTAATTGAATTGGTGGAGTCAAACAGTGCGTCCTCGTACGTGCAAGAAGGCACATGCGTGAACATGACAATATGAACCTAGCTTCTTGTTATTAACACTGTTTCGGAAGTCGGCAGCTTTCATGGTCCTTCGTTTTTGTTCTCCTGTACCTTAATTTCTTCTATAACTCCTCATTTTCTTTCACTCTTTTAGTTAGAATGGCAAAACCCAGAGAAATAAAGGATCGTAAAGGTCAAATTACGAAACCGACTTCCTCATTTTAAGCACCCACGTCTCACCGCATATAGTCAATGCGTTCCATTGGCGGATCCATCAATATCATGACCACATTGAGCAGTCCAGTTAGCACACGCAAGTGTTTGATGTTCTTAACAAATGGTCATAAACTATTTCCTACGGCTGCATGTATAAGAAGCTTTGTTATGTCTTCTGCTATATATACTTAAACACACGACTATTTCTATTTTCAACTTCGGATATATTATCTTCCATTGAGCCCGAGGAAACTCTAATATTTCCATAATACCAACAGAGAGTTGTGTGTTAGGCTGATATATATCCCGTGTTTCTTTCACTCTCCAATACCTTCACTCTTGTCGTCCTATGCATCCTAAATTTCCATTGCCTAGGCTGCCTAGGTCGGCAGTTATAAATATATATTCAACGCACGACAGTCTATGCTATTGCTCCTCCAATAATCCAGACTTACCATCAAGCAGTACTTATGGATCATAGCGTGTGGGGCACGAGAGGGGAAGCTAAGCTAGGTCTCGTAAACACCTCTAAGCAACTGGTTTCCTTGTGCCTCCTTATAATATAACTCTCTCACATGGATGATTCGGGAAGTGACCTCTCGGTAAACATTAAACAAATTGTGACCACACAAAGCAACTTTCATGCAGTAACATAGTGGAGTGGCGTGTGCCCACAGAAGCAGGAGCCGGAGAAGAAGGCTAGCTTCCTTCAAGTGGATTATTGCTTAATCATTGTTGGACGACAATTGACAAATCTGACCATTTATGGAATTCACTACTCAATCTAATACCAATCTATATGAATTTATACAAGAGTGGAATCAAATTCTTCCACAAAGTGAATATTTTAATATTTCTTTTTTCCTTTTTAGGCCTTAGAGGTGACTGGTGAGGATTGTTGTAAATGGATGGTTGCAGAAAAATATTAGGGCCACGTCCCATTATTTCAGAGAAGTCGGTGCCCACAGCGCACTTAGGCTTTATAATCAATCAAGTCCAACTTATCCAACGGTCAGTTTTTCCAATCAACATGTGACCGACAGAAATGTGTCTCGGATTTAATAGCTACCTGCATTTTGTTTCATGACATAATAATGGGCAGTCAGCATAGCATCAGGAGGAGACAAAAGCAGACAATGAATCTTGTTGAGGATGTTTAAAGGTACGGCTTCGTTTAATTTTCCGGTAAAAAAAACTTAACTGAACCAAATTTGCAGGTTCATTAAAAGCTGAGACCTTGTCGGTTTAGCTGCGTACTATTGGTTTGATTCGGTTTCTAATTGATTTAATTCAGCGAGGATCAGTTTTTTTTTTTTGGTCAAAAGCGAGGATCAGTTTAAATCATGTTGCAATAAGTATTTTTTTCAAGAAAGAAAGAACACGTTGCATGTTTTAATAAACCATAATGAAAAAAATAATGGCAAGTTATTTAAAATTTTGCACGGGTTTGATACCATTCTTTTCCACTCCCATGTTTATCTCCCTTTCTTACTGTTTATATATTGATTCTAAGCTCATCGGGTTTTTAAATTATGGATCTAGAATGCCACAATGATTGAAAATGCATAAACATTGGGCAGACCTGAGGCGAGAAATTGCGTACGCTGGGTGCACCACCTCGTTTATGCACTGATTAATAAAATTATGACAGGTAGAGTATTTTTATCGTACGTGTAACTCTTCCCTCTCTCTACTATTTTAATTACTAGCTCAGATTGTTTAATATAAGATCTCATTTAATTTTTATTTTGATCTTAAATATAAAACTATGATCTACTTTGTCTCTCATATTTATTTTTTTTTTTAAGGTAGTCTTTCTAACAATAATAGTTCTAGCTAATATATTTGATTAGCAAAAGTATTTTAAAAAAAATAATATCTATTGATTACTAATAACTAATTTAACTTATTTTTTTAATCTCCTCAAATTAGTCAATTAATGCTTATAATTAGGAGTGGAAGTAGTATTTTTTTTATTTAAAAAAAGTTCTTTTACTCTCTCTTTCCTGCAATAACTTTCTGAAAACTCCTCTCTCTTACTATCCGCTCCTCCCACCTCTCTTTGGTCTTTCCCTCAACCTCCACACCCCCAACAAGAGCCGACGCAGCCTTTGGAGATGTTCAGGACACAACAAAAAAGTCAACAAAATGTGTTTGCAAAAGAATGAGAGAGATGGAAAGGACGGGGCAGAGGAGGAGGGGGGGGGGTGTGGAGGCTGGGGAAAGGCAAAAGAGATGGAAGGAGAAGGCAGTAAGAGGGAGTAGGAGTTTTTCATAAAACTGTTGTTGGGGGTTGGGGGGGGGGGGGGGGGGGGAGAGAGAGAGAGAGAAAGAAGCATATTTTTCTAAAAAATAATTAAAATAATAGAAGAAGGGAGGAGTTACACGTAAGCTAACATGTAAAATAAAATTATAAAAACACTCCACTTGTCATAATTTTATTAGTCAGAGAGCATAGATAAAGTGTTGCACCCAGTGTATGTAAAAACTTCTCCCGGCTGAGATCTGAACTTTAGTTGAAGTCAACCTGGATTTTTCTTGGACCAGTTTGGTTTGGTTCAATCAATTCTGAATCTGGAAGTAGTATTATAATGCTTATGGCCAGAAGTTCCTCAGGGCTGAGAGAAATCAGAATGGATTTTCTCATTGTACATTTACACTGTTATTAACATCCAAACATTGTACAATACTACATATCGATCTAACTTGATATGTGAATAATGTAATGGCTAAGAATATTCTAGGAAATTAAGTTTATTGCAAATTTCCAAAATAATTTTTTTTTCTTATGACATGAATTTGACTTAGTTCAGCATTGGCCTTGCACTTGATGGTCTCCATCTAAATCTTCATATGTATCACCACTGTCCTTATCCAACTCTGCTGCGCCGTGCATGCACTGAAAATGAAATCAAATGCAGAGAGCCTTTTCCCAGAAGCTTCAACTCGTGAACACTCTGCTCTTCACGATCTTTTCTGCCTCAGTTACAGTCAAGTGCCTGATCCCATTCTCCTTCAACCAATTCTTTCCACCAGCCAAACATTCATGCATTTTGTTCTCTTCCATCCTCAGTAACTTGAGACCTTCACTGGCTTTTGGAAAGAAGCCTTCTGGCCTCAAACACCATGCCCCAAACACGCCAAATAAAACACCCAAATCATTACCAAATCTTTCTAACCCGCCGTTGTGAAATTTGACATTGCCTATAAGGATACCAGTAAAAATTAATCGATCTATTCCAGCTGCCAAACTTCTCCAGGCCCCAACAAAATCTCTACTGTTCAAACTTCTTTCTACTACTGACATTTTACCTTGTAGATAATCCAGAGCCTCAATTAGAGTCTTAGATATAGTCCAGCCATCTTCACTATGTTGCCATTGCCTTCTATTCTTCACATATTCTCGCAAACGAGCATCAAAGCCTCTCAAAATAACTACAGATATCTTTTCAACCCACTCTTTTCTAAACTCCTCCAACTTTTTTATGTCCTCGTCAAAGATAGATATTTGGCGACTCTCTGACAGTCCTTCGTTATCTCTATCTGGGTTAACTGGTAATTCAACTTTATCATCCTGATCCATACCCATTTCAAGGAAAAAGACATCCTCAGACCATTCCCTTAAAACAGACTCAAAGTAATGAGCAGCATTGATGGAAATTGCAACTTTGATTAAGGCATCATCATCAGTTAAGGCAGTCAATCCCTCAGCCTCCTGGCAGCGGATAAGTATGCAATCAAAAAAATTTCTTACAATAGGAACGGCCGCTAATTTGAGAAACCTTGACCTCAGAGTGACACTAGGCAATGATCTACAGCGATCAATTAGAGATGCTAGATGTCGAAGAAAAGCATTGGAAACCAGAGGAGACTTGTAACCATCAGTACATGATGACAAAACAACTCCTTCAATTTGCTTCCTCCAGTTTTTCTCTTCATCTGTGACAGATTTTAACTTATCCAGGGCATCATTGAGCTCTATTTCTGCCCAAAGATCAAGCCAGTCTGGTCGATCACAAAAAACAGAGAAAGAAGAAATTTTCTGCAAGATGCCATCCTCTTCAAAGGACAGCAAGATCCCAGAATGCTCTACCAGGGACTTAATCCTTTTGTCAAAAGATATCATCAGGTCAATAAGATGCAACCATGAAATCCGAGCAGATGATAGAGAACTTGTAGCACTTTCCCCCTCTAGTTGGTTTATATAAATGGGAAATATTTCTTTTGCCAAGTACGTTGATAAGGAGGTTACCATTGCTGAGATCCATTCTTCTCTACAACTATACCCAACTAGCTTTGCTTCGTCAACCAATGGCTGTAATAATTCATCCATGGAGTCAACATAATCCCTTGAGATTTTATATGCAAGAGTGAATATTAATTCTGGCTTATTAACCCATTTAGAAAAATGCTGTTGGGATGCCAATGAAATGGGATTCACAAGCTCTTCAATTGCCCAGAGTGGCTGGTCCTGAGCAACTTTCAGATCATAGCCCTCAAGTTGCCTAGCTTTCCTTTGTCTTTGCAACTCCTGTAGGCTGCATAAGGCAAGAAAATTTTCTGAGTACTTGAGTTTAAGATCTGCCTGCATACTCAATAGAGGATTTGAAACTTCATTTACACTCCTTGAATCTGATGCCGAAGAAGAGAGAGGTGGAGGCCATCCAAGTGAAGCAAGAAGGGCCCGATGGTCAGCTATTGCCTGGGGCCTTAAAATGGCTAGAGCTCGATCTGCTCTGTGATCAACTGCTGATACCAGATGCTTCCACTGAGGGTGTCTCTTTGTAATTGTAGCTAACACTTCTTCTGTCGTTTTAAGCGTTTTAATAGCCAGCAGACGCAATTCCTGCAATAGTTGAGCATATATTAAGGAATATAGTGATGGTATGAATTGTGATATCTCTGGATCTGATTATTGAGGAGAGCTCACATCTGAATTCTGGGAAGAAGAATGCTTCCTTAGGTTTTTGTTCATAGTATATGATACAGCATCTTCAATATCACCAACCAACGAGACTAGTTTCAGTGCCGTCTCTGGAAGACATAATGAGCAGTTCAAGAAACCAGTAACATTCATGAACTAGAATACAAAGTAAATGAAAAACCAATGCAGCACATATCAAGGTACGGCATGGCAATAATTTATTAGAACACATCCGATCCAATAAAACGGGAGGAGTGAGCTTCTTCTAAAGGTTAGGAAAAAAGTAATTATAGAATCGAGTGATGGTAAGGAGTTTATCCAAACTATACTTTTTTCAATTCTTACACCCTTTGCAATCACTCATGCCCATGAGTATCATAAATATTACTACCTCTAGTTCTAACTAAGATCCAGTTTGTTGTGCAAATTGTACTATTGAGGGATAGATTTCAACCTTCATGAGTGGCAGGATAAAATATTTTATCTTCCCAGCACCAACACATACCCCATAAAACTTGTTATTATTCTTCTTTGAAAAAATGTAAGGGTAATTACATAATCCAGTTCTCCACACCTTTGACCTTGGAGAAGAATGTAATCGTTGGAGCCACAGTTGTTCAGCTCAGAATACTTCAAAGTTCAAACTGTTTATTGAGGTTGGTGATGCCCGGATGTACCAGATTTCAATTTCCACCAATTTACTCCAGTGTGAACTCATACATTTCCAGCATTTTAAGTGCTGCAAAAGGTCTATATGATCATGAAAAAAAGACACAACACAACAAAACCTAGACTCCAGCACCAGCTCTCAGTCCCCTGCCTAGGCCCTCTTTCTTGTGTGACCACAGTTATCATCTTATGACAAAAGTGAACCATAAGGTTCACTACATCAACACAGAGTACACCCATAAATCATTTACCAATCGAATGTTGATTCAGAAACTTTATTTAAGTGATTGCTATAATTAATCTTAAACCCTGCCATCAATGGTATCATTGTGCATAATTGCCTACAGGCATGGTTGCCCATATAGACATCATTAAAAACAGAAAAATGGTTGCCAATATAAAAGGTTTGGGATTGAAAATATTGATGAGCGAAAATGAACTAAAGTAAAGATAATACTGCTAACGTAGAGTATGAAAATGTAAAAACTATACTTACAAAGTGCTCCGCACGGAAAGATAGCAACATATCTATTATTTCAAAAGAATATGCAGGTTATTCTTACATTATCAAGAACTGATGATCGGCATCTCTATATCTAAATGAAGCTATATTGATCAGAATATATAACATCAATATCAATGAAACGAGCTCATAAGTTTTCGCGCTATGATTATTCGTGGACTTGGCGCAATGGCGTCTCTTTAAGTTTTTCTCCAACCAATTTCATACACTTCCATCTACCTCACGCACACACATTAAGGTGCATAATTTCAACACACCACAGCGTTTAATTTTCAAATGACAAACACAATACAACTTGCCACACTATTCATCCATTAGCGTAGTTGAAGAACTCACCCGCATAGACACGAACAGTCTCCAAGCGCGCCACTTCCTTCGCCAAGGCCGGAAGTTCCTCCCTGAAATTCTTCTCCCCACTGGGTCCATCTTCATTCATCGTCAAAAAAATAAAAATAAACATCTCAATCTCTAGCAACAAAAAAAAATCGAAGAATACAAAGACGAATGGATGCAGATAAGCAATACCAGGTATAATACTGGATGAGCAACTGGACGTAAAAACGGTCAATTTTGCATTGACATCGTTGAAGAGATCGTGGATTTGGCCGGAGAAGGAAGAATAAGCAACAAGGCCCGCTCCAAGTCTCCGATTCAATTCGACCAAAGCTTGATCCAGATCAGAGCACTGAGTTTGTAGCTCCGAAACCAAACTCGGAGCTTCGTCGACATTATCTTTGGTGTGAAATTTGGCATTGAGAAAAGTAAATGCAGACGGCGACAGGTCAGATGGTAGCGACAGGGTTTGGACCGAGTCCATATCTTCTTCATTCATGCCATTGGAGTCTTGGAAAGTTAGGAAACGTATAACACGAATGGACAAAGAGAGTAATTTAGGGTTTTGAAAAGATTTGCGAGCAGGGTTGAAGACTCGAAGCTGCTCTGCTTCCTTCTGGACGAGGTTATCGGATTCCGAGTCTCCCCGCCGTCTATGGATGATACAACTGAATCCGTTTCGGGGTCGATCCGGGCAGAAGCAGAACCGCGGGAGAGGAATCGGGTGGAAATTTATAAACAAGATGGGATCGGAGATGGTATAATATTTTTTTAATTCTGAAATTAAAATTGCGACTTATTTTATTTTAGTTATAGTCTTTTAAATTTTAAATTCTTGATTTTATTTTTTTTGAATGTTAGTCCCTGGGAGTGTAAATATTAAAATCTGTTGAAATATTGTTAATAGTATTAAGTGATGATGTGAACCTACCAAATAATACTTAACTAGATTTTGTAATATGAATAACAGAGAGAGAGAAAAAAAAGATCATCAAAACACTACTATTTAGCCCTCTTTTATCCTCTCACTGTTTGCTTGAAGAATTTTTTTGTTACGCTGCATATTAAAAACTCATCTCTTTTATATATTTATTCTTCGTGTTGTATTTTGAGGACTTATTTTTTTATTCTGTTATTTATATAAAATCTAATTAGGTATCATATAATGAATCTATATCATCAATTTAACATCATTTACAATGTTTTATCAAATTTTAACATCATTACAACTTCAAAGAGTAACATTCTACTAAAACAGATTAAATTTCAAGAATTAAAATTATATGTTTAAATTTGAGAAATCGAAATTAGAATGGATGCAAATTTCAAGAATAAAAAATTATGCTAGCAACTTTTTTGGTCCAATTTATAACTTACAATTCATCACTTTTTATTGGAAATTTGTAATTTTTATAACGACTCGAATGGCTCTCCTTTATAAAATTTGGCGAGCTGAATTATATTATACTTTTTATATTTTATTACCAACATATGTTTTTTATATGTCACATCAATAAAAATGTACTCTTCTGATCCTATTTATAAGGTACTTTTGACATATTTTACACAGATCAAGAAAAATCTTAAATTTCATTAACTTTTATTTAAAATTTAATAACTTTTCAACTTTATCTTTTTTTAATATACATTATACTTCATATAAACAAAGTCAATATAATAATAAATGAGAGGTAAAATTATACATACGTACAAAAAAAATTTCTCAATACTCTATAAATAGTACTAAAAAATATCTTTTCTCTGTCCTATAAATAGGACCAGAGAAGTAGGTATATAATTACCATAAGCTCTCCGGTCAATCTTCTCGACCGGGGATGTTATTTAGCTTTTATCTTTGTCCATTAGGCTTGGCTATTGATGAGACCCCTAGGACGAGGCAAGCTAAAACCATCGTCTAGAATTTTTTTTTGGGTACAAAAGAAGGCCAAGGCCTAAACTAAAAATTAAATAAGAGGGGGATTAAATCCCAACATATCTTCATCAATCGAGATCTGAAGATGAGGCGGACACTTATTCAGAATAGCAGTAGTAGTTCTTCCTTCTTTTGCTAAAGCATCGGCAACCACATTTTGATCTCTAGACACATGCTTCAATTGCACTTCCCAGCTAAGCTTAATCAGATTCATTACATGGATGAGGACCAAGGTACAAGTAGATTCAGTAAAATCAGCTGATATCATGTCAGTTAAATTCTTAGAGTCAGATTCAAGAATAATTCTCCTGAAACCCATATCTCAGGCCAAAGTAAGGCTTTTGAAAACTGCCCATTCTTCATCTTCGAGAGCACTACATATTCCAAGACTTTGTTTGAACCCAGCAATCCAAAAACCATGATGGTTTCTTAAGACACCACCACTGATAGAAGCAAAGGAAGGGAAGCAGAATATTCATTCAACAGAAACCAAATCAGGGCAATACATAGTATATATCCCAACCTCAAGACACGTCACCCACTTATTCTCTCTCTACTAACTAACTATTTAGGAATTTACCTTTCTCTCACAGTTACAATTACTATAAAAACCTTTTACCAGAATAGTGCATATATCAATACTCCCCCCCTCGAAAGAATCCTTGTCCACATGGTAGAAAAATCCAGAAACTACTGCTGGATAAGAGATAAATCCTCCCAAGTGGCATCCTCAGGTTGAGAGAATTTCCAGCGAATCAAGACTTGAGTAACAAGGACATTGTTTCGTTTGACAATCTTCCGGCCCAAAATCTCTTGTGGGTCAAGCATAAAGTGGCCTTGATTATCAATAGGTGGCAGAGAGGGGGCAAGAGGGGCCTTTGGACCCACATGTTTCTTGAGGAGTGAAACATGAAAAACAGGATGAATACGTGTGTTTGCTGGCAACTCGAGCTCATAAGCGACAGCCCCTATTTTCTTCAATACCTTATAGGGACCAAAATAACGGGCAGCAAGCTTGTGGAGGGAAGCATTGTTCAGTAAATTCCTTCTAAAAGGATGCAATTTCATATAGACCCTGTCCCTGATATCGAAGTAACATTCAGATCTGTTTTTGTTAGCTTGCCGAACCATCCTATGCTGTGCTCTTAGTAAATGTTGTTTAAGGAGCTGTAAAACTAGCTCCCTCGATAGACAAGTGCGGTCAACTAGATCATTTGGAGAATCCCCCGCAATATAAGGCAAATGGACCGGAGGTGCAACCCCATAAACAGCCTCAAAAGGGGACATGCCAATAGAAGAGTGATAAGTAGTATTATACCAAAGTTCTACTAAAGGCAGCCATTTAACCCATTGTTTAGGGAAATCTCCAGTCATGCAACGGAGATAGCACTCCAAGCAACGATTCAAAACTTCTGTTTGCCCATCCGTTTGAGGATGATAGGCAGAAGAGTATTGGAGTTTAACCCCATATAACCTAAACAGCTCCTTCCAAAATTTGCCACAAAAAATAGGATCTCGATCCGACACTATTGACTTAGGGAACCCATGCAGTTTGACCACATTATCCAGAAAAATTTGTGCCACATCAACAGCAGTAAAGGGGTGTTTGAGAGCCATGAAATGGGCTGCCTTTGAGAGTCTATCAACTACTACTAAAATAGTAGATTTAGAATAGGATTTGGGAAGGCCACTAATAAAATCCATAGAGAGATCTGTCCACACATGATCCGGAATGGGTAGAGGCTGAATTAATCCTAGAGAAGCAATTAATTCTGGTTTAAAGCGCTGGCATGTAGTGCATTCACAAACAAAGTTTCTAACATCCTTCTCTAACCCCTTCCAATAGAAGAAAGAAGAAATGCGCACAAAAGTAGAATGCTAGCCAGAGTGCCCACCAATGCTGTCTTCATGAAAAAATGTCAGCAAGTCATGAGGAAGGTTCCTATCAGCACCCACAACCAACCTCCCATTGCGTTTTAACAGTTGCTGTTGCCAAGTATATTTACTATGGGAGGTAGGATCCTATTCCAGATCTGAAATTAATCTCTGAAGATGATCATCAGTTAACCAAGAGTCTCGAACCTTCTCATAAAGTGGAGAAACAGGTTGAGTTAAAGCCAAACAGGATCCCTCAGCACGCCGAGACAAGGCATCTGTAGCTGCATTCTCACTACCTTTTCTATAAACAATCTCATAATTCAAGCCCCACAATTTATGAAGCCATTTAAACTGATCTTGATTTAATTCTCACTGCTCCAACAGGTGTTTAAGTGGGAGATGATCTGTCTTAATAATGAATTTATGGCTGCACAAGTAAGAACGCCACTGCTGAACAGCAAAGATAATAGCCAATAATTCCCTCTGATATGCAGAAAGCAGTTTCTTCTTAGTGGGCAAAACTTTGCTAGCAAAGGCCATTGGATGGCCATTTTGAGAAAGAACAACCCCTAATCCTGTACTAGAAGCATCTGTTTCCACAATGAAAGGTTCATGGAAATTCGGGAGTGCCAATACCGGAGGAGACATCATGAGTTTTTTTAGCAAGAGAAAAGCCTCATTGGTTTCAGCAGACCATTGGAAAGGTACATCTTTCTTCAACAAATCTGAAAGAGGTTTGCTAATGGCTCCATAATTGCAAATGAATCGCCTATAATACCCCGTAAGGCCTAAGAATCCACGCAGCTCCTTGAGATTAGTAGGGACAGGCCATGATGAGACTGCTGCAAGTTTTTTAGGGTCAGCCTGTACTCCTTTTGCAGAAATTATGTGACCCAAATAGTCGATTTGGGTGGCAGCAAAAATACACTTAGAAATTTTGGCAAACAGCTTATGTTGCCTTAAGGTGGATAAAGCCAGCTCCAAGTGCTCCATATGGGAGTTCCAGTTCTTGCTGTAAACTAGTATATCATCAAAGAAAACTAGAATAAATTTCCTTTAAAATGCCTTAAAGACATAGTTCATGAGTCCTTGAAATGTAGCCGGTGCATTTGTGAGCCCAAAGGGCATAACAAGAAACTCATACAGGCCCTCATGGGTTCTGAAAGCTGTCTTAGGAATATCTTCCCCTTTCATTCTAATTTGATGATAACCAGACCGTAAATTGAGCTTAGAGAAATAAACAGCACCGGTTAACTCATCTAACAATTCCTCAATGACCGGTATAGGGAATTTTTTTTTTCACTGTAGCCTCGTTAAGTCTTCTGTAATCAACACAGAATCTCCATGTACCTTCCCTCTTCTGTACCAAGACTACCGGAGCTGCAAAAGAACTTGAACTCTCTTGAATAATGCCATTCTGAAGCATTTCTTGAACTTGCTTCTCAATTTCTGTTTTCTGTGCAGGACCATATCGGTAAGGTCGACAACTAATAGGCTTATCATTATGAAGTGGAATAGCATGATCATAAGGCCTTGAAGGGGGAAGTTCCTTCGGTTCCTCAAAAATATCAGCATAAGTGTCCAATAATCAGAGTAATTCTTGTTGACACGTTTCTGGAAGTGGGGAAGTATTACACAACCCAACGTGCAAGGAGGATGATGCATTAATAAGGAAAATGCATGCAGTAGTGAGAATATCATGGTTTGAAGAGAGCTCTGTTATGACAGGAGAGGGTGCATAACCTAGGCCATGCAACTCAATTTTCTTGCCCCCATAAGTGAATTCGAATAACCGCAAATCAATATCCATAGTAAAACATCCTATAGTTCTCAACCATTGGGTGCCCAGAATCATGTCATACCCACCAATTTTCATTACTAAAAAATCAGCAGCAAAGGTGGAGTTACCCATATCCCAAGATAAATTTGGACAGTATTTAGACACAGTTACCTACCGTGAGTCTGCTACAGTGAGTCAATGGCACTCCGCTCCTAGGGTTTTAATTGGAGTCGCTTAGCAACAGAGGTATGCAGCACATTGTGCGTGCTCCCAATATCCACTAAAATGATCACTTTCTGGTTTTTTATCTGGCCCATAAGTTTCAGAGTAGGGGCTCTGTCATCCCCTTCAATAGCATTAATCGACCCCACTGCATCAATCTAGGCGACCCCTATGGCATCCTCAAAGTGCTCATCATCTTCATCAATCACCAACGTGAACAAGTGCGACTCCTTACAGCGATGAACTGGAGCGAACTTCTCTGGACACCAGTAACATAACCCCTTCCGGTGCCTATCATCCATTTCCCGTTTCGAGAGTTGGCGGGTGGGTTTGGAAGAAATGGACGATTGAGTAGTTGGGGATTAGGGCTGGTAATACGGGCCAACCCGCGGGTTGCGGGTTGGCCCGTGACAGGTTGAGCCTATGGCAAGTCGGGCTAAAAAGACTCGTTTGAAGGCGAGTTGGCTTTAGCCAACCCTAACCCGCCAAGGTGGGTTGGTGGGTTGGCCCGCCAACATTTATTTATTATTTTTTAAAATATTTTTTCTTATATAATATTCAAAAATAATTAAAAAAAAATTTGTTTTTTCTTGAAATATTTGATTAAAAGCACCAAATAAATTATATAGGTATTTTATATATTTTTTTAGATAGGATATAATATATAATAATATAATTATAATAATTAAAAAATTTAAAAAAATAAAAAATAAATAAATGCATGTTAGCCCGCGGGTTGGCGGGCCTGACGGTGCGGGTTAAAAAGGCTCGTTTACTGGCAGGTTGGCTTTTAGCCAAGCCTAACCCGCCATTTTTGACGGGTTGGCGGGTTGAACCCGCGGGTTCAACCCATATTACCAGCTCTATCGGGGATTATTAAGCCACTACAGAGAGGCTTGGTTGGGTCGAAGACTGGTTCACGGATTTGGGTTTGGAGAATCCTGTAGCATCCAAGGATGGGCTTGTTTTCAGGCCCAATGCAGAACCCAGTTGAAACCCAGATGCAGAACTCACTATTGGAAGGGCTGAACGGTGATAAGACACCGGTGCATTCTCGTGCAAAGCGTGAATGGTTGATTCTTGCAAACAGGCAGTAGACATTGCACTCGTCAAAGTAGATGGAGCAAAATTGAGGATGAACTTCTGTATATTAGGCCGAAGACCTCCAATAAAGAGATTGATAGCTACGGGTTCGGGAATGTCAACTTTTGATAGGAGCTCGTCGAACTGCTGCTCATATTCAGAAACTGAAGCAGAGAGTTGTTGAAGCTTCTTTAGTGTAATGAGAGGGTGTTCATCTCACACATCGATGAATTTAATCTCCATTTGTCTGAAGTACTCGACCCAGGAAATATCAGCAAAGGAGCGGTGGCGCATGAAGGTTTGATGCCACCACAATGCATGACCTTCAAGGTGAATGCTCAGAAGACGAATGCGTTGGTCAGCTGGTGTGCCATCTACCTCAAAAAATTGGCGAGCTCGATATGCCCACCCACGGAAATCAGAGCCGTCGAACTTTGAAAACTCAACGCGGCTCTGTTTTGTGGCAATCGAGTAGCTGGACGAAGACCCGGAGTTGTGCAGCTCATGGAATAAACCAAAAGCAGGAATACGTGGGGAAGCATGGGTTTGGGAAACCTCATCGACTGATGCCGGATGTTTCGCAGATGGAGAATGCAGGTTGGATAGCTTGGTGGATATATCCTGTAACGTCACTTTCAGGTCGGCGATATCCGATGATTACTGTTCCATACGAGTGGTGACAGAATCAAGGATGGTTTGTTGCTGGTCCAACCGACGCTCAATGTCACCTAGACGATTGGTCAATGATCAAGTCTTTGGCAGTGCCATATGGCCGGAGAGAAAGGCTCTGATACCTTCTATGATAGAAGCAAAGGAAGCGAAGCAGAATATTCATTCATTAACTTTTACCATTAGTGCATATATCCAGTGATAGTGCATATATCAACCACAGTCAGCATGATTCCCATTAATAGACATGGAACCATCTACATTAACTTTTATCCAGTGAGCAGTAGATGGCTACCAAGTAGTAATATGCCTTGGATTATTTGTATCCATTGTAGTGCAAAGATCATGGCGGATAACATAACTTTTTCACATATTTAAAATGACAGCACTTGGTTCATGTGGTTTTTGAAAATCAGTATTGAAAACGGATTGGTTTCTCCAGTTCCAAAGCTACCAAATAGTGACACCCCAAATCTGGTTCCAAGAGCACTCTAAATTTCTACCCAAACACTTTTTCAAATTGGGGGCCATCCAATCCCGTAAATGGGCAGAAAAAAATTCATTATAATACCTGGGTGAAATAAGGTCTTTCCAAAGTTTTGTGGCATAGCTGCAGTCACGGAGAATGTGCACAACATCTTCAACTCCATTATTACAAAATGGACACGAGGGGGGAATTTGCAGCCCGCTTACTTCGCCAAGCATTAGTAGGAAGCCTATTATTAAAACCAATCCATATGAAAACTCTAGTTCTTTCATCACCTTTCCATTTCCAAATAGCATTATAAACCATACTAAAATTTGCGTGAAGGGAATCTTCAATCATATAATAAGCACCCTTGACCGAGAAAATGCCATGAGCTGTCCTACCCCAAGTCATCACATCATTACCTGAACCAGGCACAGGAGGAATCGCAGATATAAGCCTGCGTATTACTACTTCCAGTTCTTAATATAATATCCTGTTTGATTTTTATTTTGATCCTAAATATAAAACCCCAATCCACTTTGTCTCTCATATTTATATATTTTTTTCCAAAGTAGCCCTTCTAATAATAAGAGTTCTAGTCAATACACTTAATTAGCAAGGATATTTTGGAAAAGACAACACCTATTTAGAACAAATAACTAACTCAATTTACTTTCTTAATTTTCTCAAATTAGTCAACTGGCTCTTATAATTAGGACGGGAGGTAGTACATCACTAGAAACTAGGATAGTCAGACGATTGAAATCCCATGATCCATTGGAAACCCAATCTGCAACAGTGCTGTTTCTCTTCTCTTCCGTTAGAGCTCTAAGGCACACGTCTTTTTTTTTCCCCCCCCTCCCTTGGAAGACACCGTCTAGAATCAAATTAACTATTTTATCACATTTCTATTCTGTTTGTGATCTCTGCTGTGACCATTAGTCATCACCAAAAGTGGAATCGTTTCCGGACTTCGTCATTTTCCGGCCGAGACTGGGCCTAGAGGAGGGCGAGATTGGGTATTTGCAGGCTCTTTTCTCAGCCCAATGAGGTTTTTGATAGGGCTTTAAGGGTTTATAGGACCAGAGAAGTTTTTAGCGAAACTTATTCATTTGTCCATATAGTTTTGAGGTTTGAATTAATTCAGTCTCTCAATTTTAATTTGATTTTATGCAAGTCATCTTTATAGTTTTGATTTTAATTAAGAATTTTATGTTTCAAAAAATAATTTTAGTTCTTATAATATTTTTTTTAAATTGCAAGGAGTAACAATTTAAATTGTCGAAACTAAAGTTAATTTTTTTAAAAAAAATAGTGACTAATATTTTAAGTAGTTAAAAATATAGTAACTGAATTGTGTTGAGTTAAATTCAGCAAGTGAGTTTCAACTGAGTTCAATTTTAGATATTGAGTTTTAACCAAGTCAAAATTATAAAATATTGTATTGAATTAAAATTATAAACTGAATTATTATCAAATCAAAACTACAGGACGTAATGATTAATTTTAATTGTATTAGTATAATATAATACTTCTCTGGTTTTTAATGTAGGATTTAATTTGAATGTTGAGGTTGGTCTTACGTAAGATATATTTCACATGTTTATTAATTTTTTTTAAATTAATCCTGTTGATATTTTCTCAACAATAATGGAATAAAAAGAAAGGGAGGGAACTAAGAAAGATGATCTACTCAAATTAAAGAGTAATAAAAGATACTGCAAATTTAATATTAACAACAATATTTGAATCTACACTTTTGAATTTTATTAATTTTCCGTTTACCTCCGAGGCAGTAAATTAGTTTATACTTTATATTTGACCGACTGTATATTTGACTATATATTAATTTTAAGCTTGAAGTAGATGGCTCTGTTCTACCTGATGGTAGGAGTGATCGTGGGGGAGTGTTGCAGGATAAAGAAGAATGATGAATTCTGGGCTTTAGCTGTAAACTAATTTATGTTCTTCTGGCAATTGCAGAGTTGATTGGATTCATTCATGATCTCAATTTGTAATGGTCGAAAGATACAGAGAGGCTTTTTTGCACATAAATTGTAATGAAGCCCTCGTCCATTGTTCCATCTCATTTGCCGGGAGAGTCTTTGTCAACTACAGACCATTTAACTAGACCTTCTCATCTTTTAGGGTATGTTTGGCTCAATGAGAGAAAGTAGAGGGAAGGGAAGGGGAGGGGAGGAGAGTGGAAGGATTTTAATATTATTTTGTTTGGATTTATAAGAAAAAGAAGGGAGGGGAGGGAAAAATATTTTAATATGAATAATTTTGCTCTTATTTTATTTAAAATATAGGCATAATAGTTACAACATAATAAAATATGGATATAATGGTCACAATATAACAAAATATATGTATAATAGTCACAATATGACAAAATATTACCCTTTCTCTCCAAATCGTTCCAATTTTTGTAGGAAGGTTGAGGAGGAGAGGGGAGGGAAAATTTTAAAAAAATTTCCTTCCTCTTCTAAAATTTGTGTGTTGCCAAACAAAAAGAAATGATTAAAATTTCTCCCCTTCCCTCCCCCCTCTCTCAAATCCCTCATACTAAACACACCCTTAGAGTGTAACTTTTGTATTCTAAATCAACCACCTCCTAGTTTAGTAGGAAAGGTTGATGGAAGAAGCTAGGAACTTATTGATTTCTTGTTTTGAAAATAATTTTTTATTTTTAAAACAAAAAAAAACTTGTTTGGTAATTTGTTTTTAGTTGATTGTTTTAAAAAATAAAAAAAACAATAATATGTTTTTAAAAACTAAAAAACCAAAACAATTTTTACATGTTTTCTTGTTTTTGTTTTTGTATTTTTGTATTTTTTTGTCTTGAAAAATTGGAGAAATCTTCTTCTCTTATCCTCTATTACTTACTATTTATCACTAACGATGATAACTACTATTTGTTAAAGTGTAATTTTTTATATGTTTTTTCAAATATGTTTTTTTTAAAAATTATTTTCCAAACCAAATTTTTTGTTTTTTCTTTCCAAAACTTGTTCTTAAAAACAATTTTATAAAAAATTTTTGAGAATAAGAAAACAAAAAATAAAAACAAACAGCCCCTAGGATTCTTTTATTTAGTCTAGTTGGTTTTGTTGTTTTTAGTACTATTAAGGCACTGTTTGGTTTGAGGGAGGGAAATGGAGAGAAGGGAAAGAAAATGAAAATTTTAATAAGCTCTGTTTAAGAAATTAGAAAAGTGGGATTTTAAGATTTTAATAAAGAGAAGAAGTAATATAAAAGAGTAATAGAAATTAATTAAAAGCTTTTAATTTCACTTTTTAATTTTTTAAATCAAGCTTATTAAAATTCCCCCCTCATTTTCTCTCATACCAAAAATGGATCCTAAAAAAAAAAAAGAGCCTCGACTGACACATCCATTCCCAGAAAGAATCAAATCATAAAATGACGGATTTATCAAGCACCACTATATAGACGGAAAACATCATAAAATGCCCCGTGTTTTACTTATAAAATAACAAGCGATAATAAAAACAAAATATTAGCATGCCTCTCAACGTCTAGTTTGGGCTCTTTTAGCCATCTGCTCGTGAAAACAGACTAAAGATGAGGTATTCTCTCATGCTAAATTTGGGGTACAATATATTAAAGTGAGCACAATATTTCTTTTAAATACTTGTGGATTTTTTTTAATCAAATAATAACGGATTTATTTGTGAAAAATTGGATTTTGCATTCTCTTCTGGAAGGAAAATATATAATTTCTTATACTTTGACAAAAATGGTGGAATGAGTTCTTTCTTTTACCCATCCTAACTCCATATTTTTAATGAAAATTTGAGATTATAATATTTCATGGAAGAATAGTTGAGAATATTACTCATTTAATTGAATATTTTAAATATCTTAACCATTAATTAAGGTAATGTTCGAGCTCGTTATATATCATCCAAATTCTTAGAACTATGGTAAAAAGTGAAGGAAATTGTCTAGCTCCAATTCACGCTAATTTAATAACTTCGATTTGTTTTTTAATTTTTTTGCCAGCAATAAATTTGATTTGATTTTGCAATTTTTTAATGTGGCGGGACAGAGTCCAGAGAAATCAAAGTTTTATTTACATGGACGAAATATTTTATTTTTGAATTTAATTAAAAAACACTCTAGCACATGCAATCGCACGTGTCATGACGTTAACATGTTGTATATCTTATGTGCGCATTCTTTTTTTTCTTTTCTTTTTTAAATTTTTTTCATCTTTCCCTTCCCCACTCCCCACCCCAAAAACAAATCCCATTGATAATAAAATAGGTTTTGAACAGTACAATTTTTCCTTTTTTTAAAAAAAATTAAATTAAATTCTACAGTTTTTTTTTCCTGACTGATAGAAAAGAAATAAAAACACAAAAAATTAGACCATTACGTGATTGCCTCCCTAAAAAACGGTATTTTACCTTTGACCAATGGAAGTCTTATAGTGAAGATATACTGTGTTCATTTCTGGTTCTTGGGTTTCTTACTTGTTTTTTTTTTTTTTTTAAACCTCTCCTTCATTTGGGAAAAAGGGCAAATTCTTTTTTGGCAAAACTAATCTTTTTGATTTTTGGCAAAACTAATCTTTTTGATCCTTCAACCATTGGCATACTTGTAATTCAATCTATCATCACGAGGAAAAAAATAAAAAGAGGAAGAAGTTAGAGCAAGTGTGTCTGTGAGAAAGGAAAAAAAGGACAATGTCGGCCAGATGGCTTTGTTTTCCCCTTTAAAAAATTTATCAAATTCATATAAGCCGACTTGGATGCCATGCGGCAACTTTTAATAGTGTTAAAGTAATTTTTTTAGCTATATTTAAAAATAAATTATACATGATGAAAATTAAATTATTAAATATGAAAAGTTCAAAGACTAAATTATGGGCTGGTCAAAAGTTCAGAAACTAAATTATACTGGTTTGAGTAACAAGTGACTTAGTAGTTTAAAAACAAAAGATCAATTAATTAATTAATTATTTTATTGCTTTTAACTTTTGATCTGTAGGTCTTAATTTAATGTCATCTTACCATCAATCATTTCTCAGCCGGCATCTAATGGTCCCCTTCTCTTACAACTAGCCTCGTTGCCCGTGCTGCACACAAAGCCACATTTTTTATATTCAAGACTTCCAAGCCGAAGACAATGGCTTCCACCAAATGTATAGTGCATAGATTAGTATCAAAAAATTTAAAGATAACTAAGAGTGATTAAATATTAAGACTAATATTCGAATACTACAAAGTCATTTAACCCACAAGCCTCTGAAAGATTTTTATACACTCTAAAGACAGTAAAAATCAAGTTCACATTTGAGTAAAGGATTAGCTTAAATAAGCAAAGATTCAACCTAGGCTGTGCTTGGGATCATGTTGGAATTAGCTTAAATAAGCAAAGATTCAACCTAGGCTGTGCTTGGGATCATGTCGGGCCATTCCAAACTTAAATCTGAAGGGTAAAACATGCTTCAGCTTAAAATTTCTTATTTGGGATCAGAGTGAAGCATATAAGCTTTTCATAAAGAAAGCTGCCCTGAATCAAAAGCTAAAATTGTTTGCTTTTCAGTCACATATGAAGAGAAAAAATAAATGAGAATGAAAAAAAAAAAGATAAGGATATTTAATTGGGTTCTATCTTGACCTAATAATTTGATGTTTATAAAAACATTTTAAAAGGAAAAAAATTAACTAATAATCATATGCACAAAAATCTCAGTTAATATATCTAACTAAGTGTTTTTTAGTGCTTAAAATTTTTTAAATAACAATTCTTAGTTACATGTATTTTTATTTTTAGTTATTCAACACATTTGATTACATGGTTTTTAATAATGACAAATTTTTTTCCAATAATATATTAACTTTTTAATTTTAATATGCATATGAATACATCATATATATTTATAAAACTTATGCTTTTTTTTTCAGTCAGTTTACATATAAACTTGCTTTTTCATTGCTCATACAGAGAAGTTCAGTTTGCTAAACTAACTTTTGTTTTTATAAAAGTCAATCTAAATATTAATAACGTTATATTAATTAAATTTTATCCTAATTTATGTTTGCAAAAGTCATATAAAATAAAAGTCACTTTTATTACCACTAATCTAAATAAGTAAACATACCTGAAGTGATAAAAAACTTAGAACTAAATAAAAGTGAAAAATTAAAAGATCGATATATATAACCCCAGAATCACAGGGTCTTCAGTTAAACTCTTGATCTGTTCAAACTTGTCTTATAGTTGCGTATGATCATATCTTACGAAACATTTTTCAATGTTTGGAATCATCAATATATAGCTACCGCACATGGTGAAGAAAATTTGATGGCGTGGTGCAATCATATCCTTGCAAGATAAGTATGCATTTTATATATTTAGTCCAAAAGGCTATAGGGTTTGATGCTTTATTATGAGGAAAAAGATTATAAGCACATTTCACGTAAGTCAAAACAAAACTTTTTTCATATACTTACCTCATATTTCGTAAATTATAATTAAAAGATTACTTACAAACTATTATAAATGGGCCCTGTATGTCTCCATTTGCGAGTCATTCTCCAATATTATGTAAACAAACTCTAAAAACTCCATCCCCAATATCCAGAGAATCCCCAGCTTTGAAATAACCAATATAACATATAAATACCAAATCCCCAACTTGCATTTTATCAATTCCAACTTGCTTCCTTCAATTCCCTTTTTTATTATGATCAATATTGTGAACTTGAGAACCAACTAATTAATAATTATTAATAACAGTTTCTGATAAACTATTCACGGCCAACATTTTCTTATATATATCATGCATGTTTTAATTATGGATCTATACAGATTAATCACCAGCTGGAAGGTTCAATGTAAGTGGTCCTTGGAGTTTTTTTCTCCTTCCAAAATTAACTATTATAGTTAGTATTCAAAAGTTGCTGCTTTGTCAAAAATTAATTATCATGGTTAGAATTCAAAAGTTGCTGCTTTGTCAAAAATTTATATATATTGACCCGCCCATTGTGTTTCGGGATAAGTTTTAGAGAACCTAAGTGGCATTTGCATTGAAGCGCATAATAAATAAATTGAAATCACCACCCAAAGTGACTGGTTTTACTCAAGCCTAGAAACTCGTCGAGTACAAAAGATACATATATACATACGACTTCTTAACTTTTGTTTGTATGTATGTTCTATCTTCTAGTTTACCTCTATCGCAGGAATCATCCATCATCGATATGAGTTTATAATATTATCGTTTTTTTTTCCAATTAACGAACCTTTCTAGAAATCTTAAAAAGGGCTTTTAATTCCAACCCTTTGTCCCCTTACCATATTAGAACTAATTACTTGTTTTATTCCCTCAACGCATGGAGTGAAGATAAAGATAAAGATAGAGATGCCTTGCCTCCAAATTTATTTTCACTACTGATCCAAAACTTAAACTAGCTATATACTCCTCCAGTTCTTAATATAGGACTCAATTATTGAGTTGGTTTTAGTCCTAAATATAAGACCTATTTTTTATATTTATCAATTTTTTCCTAAATTACCCCTATAGATACTCCCTCAACCATAAGCAAGTAGAAGAGAAAGAATGGGTATTAAGAAAGATGATTATGGTATTTTAGGAAAAACGTGTCACATTTCTTATAATTAACTAATTTACCTAATTTTCTTAATCTAATCAATTAGTTAAATGGGTCTTATATTAAGGACCGGAGGAGTATATAGTTGCTTTCTCTTTTACTTCCTTGATCGTTGACCATCCTACATGTGCTATATTTTTCTTAACCTAGCTAGTATACGAACTTATAATGCTAAGTGTTCTTTTATTGTTATAATCGAAAAATGTTGTATGAAGTGCGCGCGTGGTGTTTGTTTTTAGCACTAGACCCTGAAGTTTCTCTATAGATTACTGAGCTCATTTTAAATATCTTTTGGGTTTCTCTGTTATCTGTCTTGGGGGATGCTCATCAAGAAGGGAGATGGATTCGTATATGGATATTTGAGAGGTGGTTCTTGTCGTTTGACTACTGATCACAAACACACACACCCCCAAAAGTTGTAATTTCTACGCTTTCCAAAATCACACGCACACAACAGTAATTAAATTAATTAAGGCATTTCAATAAGTAAATGAAACCACATATATTTTCGTGAAATGATAACAATTTTTACTTAATATCTACGCATCACTATTCATCGTGAATTACAACACCGAACACCGACTCATAAGTGAGTGAAACAAATATCTGCAAGAGTTAGAGAGGAATGATAATATTGTTTGATCGGAAGATAAGAAGGAAAGATCTAATAGAGGTAGTGATTAATGGAATAACATATAAAATAGGTGAAGAAGAGTACAGAGCATATGGTAAGGTCAATTATATATTTGGAGGACTGAAAAGGGAAATAAAGAAATGAGCAGAGTCCTGGCTGTTGATTGGATCCAGGGTCATGTGCCCCCGAGATGCTTGCTGACCAATCTCATCTTCATTACTCACTGCTCCCTCTCTTTCTTTCACCTTCAAATCATCAATATCTTCTGCAGATACATACATACATATATATATATTCTCTCTCTCTCTCTCTCTCTCTCTCTCTCTCTCTCTCTCACACACACACACACACACACACACACACACTCTATATATTCGTTAAACTTTTTGTAATGTCATGTGATCACGTACTATAAGAGCAGCTGTGTGAGTTTTTTTTTAATGTACGAAGACATACAGGTTTTATTAATATGATCATCTTTCTGGTAATTAAATAAGATATTATTAATTAGGATTATTGGCCTGGCTAATGGTTGTTTTTGTTTAACATTCATGCAACTCATGAAAGATTGCAATGATATTTGACAGGCTAGTACCCTCTTGTTTTATTTTGTTATGCTAGAAGCTCCCTTGAAATTGTTGAAATTAAACTTACATTTATATAACTCCATTTGATTTTTTTTTTGCTCTAGCACAAAGAAGTAGTACTCTTTTGGAACCATTTATAGGGCATTTCTGGCATGTTGATATATACTAAAAAAAATCTTAAACTACATTAACTCTCATTTAAAATATAATAATTTTTCAATTTTATCTCTATTTAATATATACATCTTTTTTTTAAAAAATTATACTATAATAAATAAAAGGTAAAATAGTACATTTATGATAAAAATTTAATAAGATGATTTATAATTAGGATAAGAAAAATTTTCTCTCCGTATATTATAAATAGGACTAGAGGAGTCTGTGAATAGATTAAAAGTAAGCAAAATGGAACTGCACACTACTTTTCATGAATGGAAGAGCCCAGTGGCACTAGGCCACATAGGACCATTGGCATATCGTCATTCCATTTAATAACACAATTAACAGCTAGTTAAGATGTAGTGTGAGATAAAGTTTAAGTTATAAAAATTTGCGTGTGAGCCAGAATAATTTGCACCCAAAACTCTGTTTTCCCCCCCAAATCATGACCACTTGAATGGAACGAATATGCTTTGATATATGTAAATTAACTATGATCAAAGGCTCGTAATGGACCTCAACTACAAAACTGCAAGTAGTTTGCAACTGTTGCAAGTTGATCTATGCATAGGTCTCAAGCCTTCCCAACACAAGATACCATGTATCCACCTGGAGATTAAAAGGCATCAAAGTTTCTTAACCTACAGGGGTATTATTTTTATAATACCACATTCAGTTTTTAATATAAAAGCTAATTTAACATTTAATTTGGTCTTAAATATAAGATCAAAGCCTATTTTGTCTCTCACATTTATCTTTTTTTTTCAAAGTAGTTATTATAATAGTTATACATATTAAATTTTTCATCAAATGATAGTTAAGTTAATACATATAATTAGCAAGGTTTTTAGAAAAGACAAATCATATTTGTTATAAATAACTAACTTAGTTAATTTTTTAACATATGTAAATTAGTCAACTAACCCTTATATCAAGGATAAGAGGTAGTACTAGGTACTAACTTAAAATGGTTTAGTACATATACTTAAGGGGTGTTTGGATGCAAACCAAACTATGGTTTCAGAAGTGTTTTTATGGTTTACGAAGTAAATATGTGGAGGAGTTTGTCTCATTTTGTAAAAAAGTGTTTCTGAGAAGCACTTTTGAGGGTTGCCAAACACACCCTTAATCAATGTTAAGACGTGTGGTCGGCTCACAGTGCCCCATAAATAATCAAACAAAATGTCAAATTAAAATTAGATCTCTCATAAAAGTGCGTTTACACATTGTCAGATTATAGCTAGGAAACGCGATCAATTCATATACAGATTCATAAAGAATACATACACACACACCCCTTGGTTGGGACAATATAACAGTAGAGCAAGTCGAAGGAAGACAATAATAAAAAAGAGTATATACTATTTTGTGTACTATGATTACATTAACAGGTATGCACTTAAAATAGGACAATGAATAATCATGTGGGCGCCTGGTTTATGCCAATCAGATTGCTCCCTTTAGATTGATTCCTCCCCAAAAAATTATGCCATTACCAGGCCAAAACTTAATTATAATTAGATCCCTTAATGAAACCATATGTTTGCATGGTTTTTTTTAATTAATTTAGATTGATTGATGATTAATTAATTAATTAAGCTTAAATATATACTACCTCCGGTCCTTAATATAAGACCCTATTTGACTTTTATTTTGGTCATAAATATAAGACCCCAATCCACTTTGTCTCTCATATTTATACTTTTTTTTTCAAAGTAGCCCTTCTAACAATGATAGTTCTAGTCAATACACTTGATTAACAAGAATATTTTAGGAAAGACAACACCTGTTTAGGACAAATAACTAACTCAACTTATTTCTTTAATCTTCTCAAATTAGTCAACTGGTTCTTATAATTAGGACCGGAGGTAGTAGATATCTGGCTTTGATGATCAGATGTAATATATATTCCTTTTCTTTTCTATTTTTGGGCAAAAAATAGAGTGCAGATTTTCTCGTGTTTTGTTTTTAAAGGGTAATTAATTAATTAATTATGGGATGAATTAAGACGCCACGCGGGTCACTGTATTCTTGGTTGGAGCAATAACAAAACGTAACATGGACTGTGTTTTGCTTTGACCGGTCAACTTTATCGATCACGTTACCCTAATCTTCCTGTCCCCCACCACCACTTTCCTGCGACTTTATTTTCTTTAAATTTTCTTATTACTAATATTAAGATTAAGATTATTGTCTTTTTTAGGGGAAAAAAACTAGCTCACATATTTATCATATCCATGAAGGGACAAACTTGCAATTTTTTTACTCGAGTTAAAACATAAAAAAGTGATTTATATATGTCAGTAGAGTTGCAACAATATTAATATCAATGTTTCTTCACTAAATACTTTGAAGGTAATGATGATTTTGAATAACTTACATATCAAAGCAAAATATAAGATGTCTTTATATATTGTTTTTCTTTCTAAGCAAGTGCCTGGACTTCAAGAAGAAAATAGTATAAAAGCATGTACTGGCATTAGTTGGAAAAAAAAAATTGACTCTTTAAGTATGAGATTTTGGATTTAAATCTGGGATTTGACAATACATAAATTTAAGACTACTACTATAGTGGATTTTAGATGCTGCATAAAAAAAATTCTAAAGTAACCATAATTTGAAACGAAACCAAATTTTAAAATGATAAGCTGGATAAAAGCATTCCCAAAATCAACATTTAATTTGAAACATAATGATAGAAGATATTTATAAAAGCCATATACGTGGTGATGAAAGAGTTTTACACCCATGAATTCTATAAACCAGTTAATACTCAGTGTGCCTCTCAAATCCAGGAATATGATGTTGATGGCGTACGCTTCTACCTCTCTGATTATACATCAGATCATGTGAATTAATACATCACCATATACGTGGTGATGGTTGTTTAATTAAAGGATATCATATATAATTGTTTTTTTAGATCTTTGTTAATTTACAATAGGTTTAGAAAATTGGATGTGGTATTGTGGTTAATTATAAATTTATAATAGTAGTTGTGTGAGCAAATAAAGGGGTAAACGAGAGTAAAGAGTGCAGAGGAAGCATACACCCTGCAATGACCATTAAATTAGATTAAAAAAATAGTGGTAAGAGATGAGAGGAGATATTCTCGGTATCTTTGTTTCTCCTTTTCTTCTTAGAATCCTGTCTCCACCATTAGATCAAATAATGAATGGTTCAAATTTCATACTTTATAAAACTATTATTATAATCTCGTATAAATAAGAGAGAAGATGAACATCTACTTTTTAAAATATTAAATCCGAACTATCTATTATTTGATCTAATAGTGGAGATGAGATTCTGAGAAGAAAAGGATGGAGATGGATTCTGAGAGGATCCAAACCCAGTAAGTGATACTCCATTTTGTACTTATTATGTGATTTAAATAACTCGTTTGTGTATAATGGTTAGTTAAAATTGATTAAAAATAATAAATAAATAAGAAATATGTTTTTGTTTTCAAATGTATCTTCATAATAAATGAAAAAAAGATGAAAGAAGATGTGTAATAAGGAAATGCAATAAGAAAAACATGTGGCAATAATAATTAAAGAAAACATGAAAAAAAAATTTAAAACATATAAATGTACTGCATTTCTTCTCAAATTCAAAGTTTATGAATAAAATTGGAGGGAATATTATAACAATGACAACAGATAACATGGTTCTGCGTGTAGACACTGACAAGGGCAGTGAGGGTTTCAAAAAACCAAAAGAACAAAGCAGATCTCTCTCTTTTTCTCATTCACACAAGTATTGTAAGCCATGGAAGGAAGAGAGTCCCAAACTCCCAGCTGAATATGGCGTATCTCTAGAACGGTAGAACCCTGATTCTTCTCTCTCTTAAGCCCGGCCCTCTTTAAATACACCCCCACCTTCTCTCCTTTCTTCCATGCACAAACTCTCTCTCTCTCTTCCATAACCCAAACAAATAACTTCACTTCTCTCTCAGCAGCTAACTGGTAGCTAGCTATATATTACACAGTAGTAGTGTCTCTTGATTAAAAAAGATGTCTAGCAGAAGATCAAGTAGGTCCAGACAAGCCAGTGGCTCCAGGAACATCACCGACGATCAGATCAATGACCTTGTTTCCAAGTTGCAACAGCTTCTTCCTGAGATTCGCGATAGGCGTTCTGATAAGGTTTATACCAACACATCTTTCTTCTTCTGCTTCCTTCTTGCTAGCTTCCTCTTTGGCTTTCAACTGATGAATGATTAACTTTCTAAAGTGATGCTCTATTTGTTATTGGTACTTGTGGCACAGTGCACCACTTTTTTTTTCTCCCTTTGCCTTCAATTAGTTATCCTCATTTTTATGTGAACATGTAATTGTTTTCATATTTTAGCCTTTTTATGCAAACACCGGCAAAACTCTTAATCAGTCCGGTCCACACCCTCAACTTCAACGCCTCTCAAGAAAAATTCAATAAAAAAGCAAACGAATCTTTTCTCGGAACGTTTAATTTATACATGTTGTATCAGTTAATATCTTGGAAACCCCCTCTCTTTTTTCTGACTTCCTTGTTCTTGCATTCCGATCGGTCATTACTAAGATCTTATTCAACACAAGAAAAAATCAAATTGCCTTCTGTTATGTAACGCGTTGAATTATATATCATTGCGGCAGTCGGCTATCCTTAGACCTTAATTAGGATGATGTAATATATAAAAAGAACATAAAATTACTTCAAGAAAACAATGTTTACAGTACAGAGTAATTTTAGTGACAGATCATGAATGTCCATCTTGAGAAACTTGATTGTCAAGAAGAATGAGAACTTAAAGGCAGAAAAATCATGATGAATTGGAGAAAAACCCCATGTTTATTTGTCGATCTTATAGATTCTAATCATGGACTTGGTTATTGTTATGATAGAAGTAATTAACTAATTAGTTAGATAATATATATTATTAATAAGATGGATGTTGAATGTTGTGAGAATGCAGGTTTCAGCAGCGAAGGTGTTGCAGGAGACATGTAACTACATAAGAAGCTTACACAGGGAAGTGGACGATCTAAGTGAACGCTTATCTGAGCTCTTGGCCACAACTGATACCGCGCAAGCTGCCATTATTAGAAACCTACTTATGCAATAGACTCTTCTTCTTCTTAATCTATTTTCTTAGTTATTTAATTTAGCACCTCTTAATTTCACTTAATTATGAGGAGAGTTCCTACTACGTAGTCCCCCCTGTTTTCTTCTCCTTAAATTGAGTCCGTTTTTCTTGCAGTTTTGTACTACTGCTAGCTAGCTAGGGTTTGTGTACTAGATACGTAAGCATCATCAATCATAACTTCTTTTTCCAAACCCTCCTCTGATCTATCTCTCTTTCTTTTAATTTGAAAGGTATCATTAATATCATAATATGTTACAAACCACATAACTGTTTAATCACGGACAATTAATATCTTCTTTGTCTACGGTTATTTTTAACTTTCTTCATTCTAAACTCTAATAACATACGTGATACACACACACACACACATTGTTGAATGATATGTAGGCCTTTATGAAAGTAATAGTTTTTGAGGCTGCGAATTACAGATGTCTTTCAAATTTGATTTAACGTTTTTCCTATTGTTAAATATGAATACAATCATTTTAATTTCAATAGTTTGTGAATTATTTGTTTTGTGAGATTGCTCACAAGCCCACGTGCCGACCTAAAAACGAGAACGATGTATAGTTAGAGGAGAGATAATAAACAACATTTATTTTGGAATCTCAACTGACATAATCATTAATTATAGTAACATGTAATCGAATACATGCAGTGCACTCAAAATCGAGAGCATAAATTTATTATATATATGAATCTGTGTACTTACATACTAGCTCCTCATTGAAGATCAAAACTGTCTTTTACTTGGATTAAGACAATAGAATGTGATTTTCTCCCCCAAAAAAAAAAAAAAAAGAGCTCGTTGGCTCAAAAAAAACCAAGAGGGGAAAATATGTTCTATTTATTCTTTGGTCACAAATCCTATAATGTTTTCTTTATTGTTTAACAATACTTGTTGAAAGAAAAATCAACTGAGACAACAGAATGTGATTTTCTTTATCAAAAAACAAAACGCGTGGGTATAAATATAAAATAGAAAGAAAAAATTTGGCAAGATTTTAAAACGTCTGAAATGGGATAAAGAAAAAGTCGTTTCTTTGTTTACTCCAAAAAAAAAAAAGGAAAAAAAAAGGTCTTCAATGAGAGAAAGGATAAATTTTTTTGACCAAGCATAGTATAGCAAATAAATTAAAAACAAATAAGACTCGCCTTATTTGCATTGTACTTGCTGTAATAATAAATGAAAATTAAAGTAAATTCTATGCACCAGTAAGATAACTCTTAATTTATACCTTTTTTATATTTTTATAATGACGTTGGCAATATTAAAATTGACACAACAATTTATAAAAAGGTTCTTGGTGGTTTGTTTTGAGTTGGGATCATTGAAACATGATTCTCCATTTATGCGTCCTGATCTGTAATTTTCAAAATTTTCTGGTTTGCTATATAACGACGATGCAAAACTATAAATCTCATTCTCGCTGTCTTCTTCACGCTCTTCTCTGAAATGAGAAGGGTATGAATGATGCAGGAGAATCAGATGATTAGGAATTAATCTGGACATTCTCACAAAGGCCGAAACGTTTTCTCAAGAGGTTACTTTCCTCTTATGGGAAACTGCTTTCGGCAGCGTCCCAAGGTTGATGATACTCTCCCCCTCACCCTATTTCCGGTACGCCATTATTATAGTCCCTCGCTGCTTTCTTTTGAGTTTTGATTACCCGTTACACGTTTGAATGCGCTTCGTTTTGTCATTCTAATAAACCTATTTGCCTTCTCTGAAGCTGTCATTGTTTGTTAAGCAGGAAGTAATATGATTTTCTTTTAATTTTGTTAAACTAGTTTTCCACCCTGCAGATTATGAGGGTTCTTCTTGTTGAGTGAGTGTGTGTGTGTGTGTGTCTCAAATGGCTGTGAATCCTATCAGATTGGGAGTGCTTAATATTTTATTCAGATTGTTTCATACATTGCTTTTACTTTCTAGCTGGTTGGTAGCAAATTGCCTTTATGTATTTACTTTCCAAATTCATGTATATAATGATTAACTGTGTTGAAATATAGCCATTTCCAGTTTGTTGTCTTGTGATGTCAGTTCTGGCAGTTTCGATAACTGTACTTGTTCTTTTTTGCATTTGTCCTATTGATGATTATGCTTACTGTACATTTTTTTTTTACCATTTTTATAGTATTTGTTTTTATTTTCTCCGCCACTGCATGAAGTCATTAGAACTTATTGTGCCCTCCTCCTCCTCCTCCCTCCTTTTTTTTTTTTTTTGCTTTTGAGGATTTGTTTGATAAGTTGGTAACTGCTACTTATATTTTGATCGCACAGGTTGTTGGAAACATAATCGTGCTTTTTTTTAAAAAAAATTATTCTTTGATGCTTAATCCACAGGGGGCTTTAGCTTAATTTATCTCAAGAGGATGGCTTTTTCCTTTATGGTGTCTCTCTCCCTCTAATGAATTTTCTTTTCATTAAAATCAAAATTTTTGCAGGTACTACACATGTTTCTAGTAGAAGCAACCATTCATTTGCTCATTCAAGTCCAGTGAAAGGATACAGTGATAAAGCTAAGCCTCAGACACTCCCCACTCCAAGATTGGAAGGTGTCATACTATCCTCCCCACATTTGAAAGCCTTCACATTCAATGAGCTTAAGGATATTACTAGAAACTTTTGTCCTGATAATCTACTAGGAGAAGGAGGATTCGGTAATGTCTATAAGGGGTGGATTGATGAACAATCTCTTGGACCTGCAATGCCTGGATCCGGAATGGCTGTCGCTGTAAAGAATCTTAAGTCAAATGGTTTTCAAGGCCATAAGGAGTGGCTGGTCGATTCCTTTGCTTAATGTTGCTGCTTTTTTTTTTTTTTTTTCATTCAAGTAGATCAGTGCTCATCATGGATTATTTTTCTTTTATTTACAGTCTGAACTCAATTATCTTGGTCAACTTCATCATCCAAATCTTGTCAAACTTCTGGGATTCTGCCTTGATGGGGATAGTCGGCTTCTGGTATACGAGTACATGCCCAAAGGCAGCCTGGAGAATCATCTATTTCGCAGTATGTTGATCACTTTAGCTAGCAGCATAGCTTTCAAAGAATCAATAATACTCTTAGCCTGGAAGTAACTTAGTTTACACCTTATAAACCAAACCACCAAAATATTTGACCATTGCCATGTGTCTGGTTCAAACAATGCCACAGAAAGTGTGCTATAATCGACTCTGGAACCGTAAATTGCAGGGGCGGCACAACCACTTCCTTGGGCAACAAGGATCAAAGTCGCTATTGGTGCTGCTCGAGGCCTTACCTTCCTCCATGACTCCGAACAACAAGTTATCTATCGTGACTTCAAGGCTTCTAACATCTTATTAGATTCGGTATGTTGTTTAAGCAGTCACGTTGCTATTGTGGCGCCCGGTGGAAAAATGCATATAAATTTACAAGTGGATTGTAAGCCTCCTCTACAGATCAGGAAAGATAATGATCAAAAGAAAAATCAAGATGTATAAGTATGGGCCACAAAGGTTAAAGTTGTCTTCCTCGTGGCTTAAACTAGTTCCCCCTTTATAATTTACCCTTTGTGGGCTTAATCAAAATGCATCCTTATCTTTGCGTCCCCTGTCCTCTCTAAATGGCTGATTGAATGATATGTAGGCCTCTATGAAAGTAATAATTTAATGTCAATTTTCTACAAACGCAGGAATGGAATTTAATGCAAAGCTCTCAGACTTTGGCTTTGCCAAAGCAGGGCCCACCGGCGACCGTACTCATGTTTCCACTCAAGTCCTTGGTACTCATGGTTATGCTGCTCCTGAATATATTCTCACAGGTCTGGTTTCTCAGTCAGTTTACTCGCATACTTCTTTGGTCCATGAACATGTATGATTCAATCGCCTTCCTCACTTGCATTTCTTTCGAATTCCTTTGGTTCTTGTTATAAATATTTGAAACCAAGCCAGTGTTTTGCATGCATGTCACCCCAAGATACTTGTTGACATGGGGATGAATGGAAAATTCTTTAAGGCTTGAATTGGAAACAAGCAAAAATTGAACTTCTTTGCATGTTTCCCAGTATATGACGGCCACTTCAATCCTTAAGATTGATGTGTGTTAATATCAAGATTCCTTTAGAACTGTTGTTCCAGAAGCCTAATGTAGCCTGGATTCTGACCTGAATTGTCCCCTGCTTTTTATATGGAATGGCTTACTATCATTGATCTCTAAATTATGAGCAGGTTGGTTGACTGCAAAGTGTGATGTCTATAGCTTTGGGGTTGTGCTATTGGAATTACTATCAGGACGGCGTGCCATTGATCGAACGAAATCCGGAGTTGAACAGAATCTGGTGGATTGGGCAAGACCTTATTTGGGTGATAGGAGGAAGTTATTCCGGATTATGGACACCAAGTTAGAAGGGCAATATCCACAGAGGGCAGCCTATACAGCTGCAATTCTTGCTTTACAGTGCATTAGTGAGGCCAAAATCAGACCCCAGATGTCTGAAGTTCTGGCCACTCTAGAACAGCTTCAACTTGGCAGAACTTCAGCGAGTTCATCATCTAGATCTATCGCAGAAAGGAGCCCCTCCTCAAGCCCTGTGGTAGAGCGAGGTCATAAAGACACATCCTCTTTGAGACATAATCATCATTCAACAGAGACAGTGTCTATCTCCGTTCTCTTAAGTGAGACCACTACGAGATCCCCCTTGGCATCCCCTGTGAGATATTGAGATTAAAAATATAATATCCGATCATCATACATTGTGCATCTTGTTTTATGAATAGTTTACAGCTGAGAGAGCACAAACACTTAATTTAACCGTTTAAAAATTAAACTTGTTTCTCAACATGAATTTAAAATAATACAGAAACAATAATATATATGGCTCAACCTTAACATACACACACAGGCGAGCATAGTAAAAGATGAAGCATCTTGTCATCTTGAAAGCTCAAGGATGTTAAAATTGATGAACCTAAAAGAAGCATTCAAATACTACTTTTCATTGCAGTAATAGCTGCGTATCTGTATCTGAGCTTTGTACGGCGATGTGAAAAGAACGTTTTGCTATTGCTTGTGATAGTACGAATACTAATGTCCCGTGATTTCAATTTGGTGACCAGGTGCACAACAGGGAAACAGAGGAAAGACAAAACATAAATATTAAAATTGATGGTGAAATATTCACCAAAAAAAAAAAATGATGGTGAAATACACACAAAGAACTTATTCACGAAATTAAACAAATGGGGAAGATTAATCAAAGATGTAGTAAAAGCGGTTCTCTGTTTGGTGCTTCATTAATTTATTATTTTCATGTTCACCCTTTAGAAAAATTAAGTTAAATCTTAAAAACTTTTATATTTTTCCTTTTCAAAAATTAAAATATTGGGAATAAAAAGTTTAGGTAATTCGATTTTATTTCAAAATATTAAGTTAAAAAAGTCATACATATCAGCACAATTTCCAAAGACATTAAATCAGAGCCAGTTTAGGAGTTACATTTGTTATCTCTGCAAAAAAAATAAATATGATATGTACTCAAATACATCTATTATATATTATTATTGAACACGAGTAATTAGATATTACTAATATAATTATATGTATCATAATTATTCTAATAATTATATTGTTATTTTAATTTTATTATATAGTACATATATAATTATAATGTTATAAATTATAACTAATAAAAAAAATTAATAATTACATTCATATATGGTATTTTTCTAGGAAAAATAATTAACAATCTGAAATAAGTATTCAGTAGTACATATTCATATTTTGTACTACCAAATAAAAGAAGGGGATGGTATGCATATATTTGCATAATCCTAATTACGGGGAACGTAAGCAAAGAAAATGGGGGAAAAATCCTAAACTACCAGACCTAAAAAGAATTATTCAACTACTTATAACTACTTAATAAATAAACCGAACAAAAAAATTTCTAATGAACATGATATCTCAGCAGTGAATCTGTAAACCATGAAGTGCTTGTATATCTCTCCTGGTTAACAATCTGTGATGGGAAATTTGGGAGGTTCACCGAATCGAAAGCCCTGGTCTCCAACGCAATAGCAGCATACTTGCGGTAAATAGCTCCATCACTTTCTTACCTTCTTTCATTCTTCAACATATTGCTAGAATAAAACTGTACACCAGGTTTGTTTGACCATAGTTCCATCTTCCTCCCAGAAACCGAGTCCTTCACCACAGCCACTCTATTGAAATGCTTTGACTCATTCTTGTCAAGCACATAGTTTATGTCATAGCCTCAGGGAGATCATGAATCTGACTGCCAATCTCTTTAGGTTCAAGGAAGTCATATGGGGTTCCCTTAACTTCCTTGAAGTGACCTGTGGGGATGAGTTGGTCGTTTACTGGTGTGATTTTTGAACCAAATAGTTGAATGGTATGTGAGAGAATGTCTCCACTATTATGGCCCCTCAGGTTCCAGTAAGTATGTTGAGCAAGATTCACTGGTGTGGCTTTGTCAATGGGCTTGGCTTGCATCATTACAATGAATTTGTTTGTTTGGAAAAAAGCATAAGTCACAGAAACCTCAAGTTTCCCGGAAAGCCTAAAGATGAGGGTTAAAAGTTTAATATCAAAGTTATAATCACAAAAAACTGAGGTGTTTAGATCAAATAATCAAACTGGTTAGGATAAGAAGTACCTTCATCGCCGTCGGGACTGAAATGGGTAAATGTGATATGACTGTCTTCTCTGTGGGATGCTACATTCCATACAACTTGACTGTAACCCTTAGGTCCTCCTGATATTTCATTCATGGAAGTCAGAGATAGTGAAATTATTAATAATGAGAGGATAAATGCTGATTATGATTAATATACCGTGGAGTGGAGTGTGTTATTTCCATCATTAGCAGGCAAATGGTAGGTTTTTCCATCCAAAGAGAATTTAGCTCCTCCAATTCTATTGGCCACTCGTCCAACAAGTGCACCAAAATATGTTGTATCGTTCTGCAACATTGGTCACAAAATTCTCAGTAAAATTTTGATCTACTACGATTGCATGCATAGATAAACGATTTGCTTCTTTTGTTAGTGTCCAAAAGCCAAACAAACAAAATAGATTCAAAAGAAATAGTTCAGTCATACATTGTAATCCTTAACAGAATCGTAGCCAAGGACAATATCAGCTAAGTTTCCTGAAGAAAGAAACACAACAAAAAGAGTTTTAAGAATACAACAACAACAATGAAAGAGAATTAATATAAACGCAAGAACAGAAAACAAACCATCTTTATCTGGTACAATAAAAGACATAATAGTTGCACCAAAGTTAGTCAACTTGACTTGGAAATTTCCTCTCTCGAGGAAATAAGTTCCAATCTTGGGTTGCTCTGCATGAGCAAGAGAGGAGAGCACAAGGCCCAGGAAAACGCAACAGAGAAGTGAAGCCTTAGACATTGTTATTTTAGAAGAAAACGAAAGAAATAAAGCTAAGCTCAGAGGACTCTATGTCACAGCAAAAAGAATAAAACCTCATCTCATTTATATAGATACAAGAGCCGTAAGCAATAATGCTTAAAGATCTAACAGATATTTTTGATGAATATCCCCTTCATAATCTGTAAGATTATTCGGTTAGGATAGGCTTTCTCTAGTACTAAGAATCAATCTATATCATATATAAACCATGATAGATAAACGTATATTTTTCCTCTCCTTCTGTATAAAAAAACATATTTTTATTTATTAATTCATGTACTTTTAATATTAGAAAACACGGTATTTACTTTAAATTTGCATTTCATTCTATTTATTTCTAAAATAAAATAATTATGAGCCTAGTTGATTGGTTAAAAAATTTATTTAGCATATCTTAGTATCTAATCTACTTATACTCTATTTGACTTATTTAAATTTAAATTGTTGTTTATTAATTTTTATACCAACAATATTTATATCACCTTATATCTTTGTATTCTTATTATCTGATGTGATTATTTTAAAAGCTGTTCAGAATAACTTATTAAAATAATTAGAAATCGATTTTTTTTAGATTCTAATTATTTTTAAAAGTTTAAGCAAATAGTTGGATATTCAATTCTCATGCTGGTCAAAAAAAAAAAAGATATTCAATTCTTATCAAGATGGATGTATCCTAAATTTCTACCGGTGTTAATTGATTGCTTTATATATATATATATATATATTGATTGGATACTTCGAATGGTATCATTATCATTATATCGTAAATGTATTTAAGACTGATTAATTAAATTTTTCGTTCGTATTTTTTGTATTTATTAAATTACTTATTATTAATACAACATTATTCAAATCTAAATGGATATAACATACCAATGATAATGTCTTTCTCGGTATAAGCACGATACATTCGCTAAGTCTCTGCCATCCACAAGCCTATAGATAACAATTAACACTGCTCTTGTATATATTCCTTCTTCATTAAATTTCTGTTTAACCAAAATTTCAAGAACATTAAAGTATCTATAAATTAAATTTGCTCATATTCACCAGGCCCCAAAAAAACGCAAATACGCGAAATTGACGTCGATTAATTTCAACAGCTAAAAAAGCCTCTTGATCGTAACTGTTAATCACATCTCACATGCACAGACATAGCGAACAATGGAAGTAACACATCTTAGGCGACCTTGTGCAGAAGTAGACCACACATACAAAGAATTGCGACAGATCAGTAACATTTGTGTCCTTCAAACTAAAAGTAGAGGACTAAGATAAGTTATGTTCTACTCAGCAGTGAATCTGTAAACCATGAAGTGCTTATATATCTGACCAGGATACACAATTTGTGATGGGAAATTTGGATGATTCACAGAATCTGGAAAACCTTGTGTTTCCAAGCAAAGAGCACCAAACCGGTGATATATGAATCCACCTTTGCCTTTCACATCTTTCAACATGTTACCGGTATAGAATTGTACCCCAGGTTGGTTTGACCATAGTTCCATCTTCCTCCCAGAGACTGAGTCCTTTACCACAGCCACTCTACGGAAGTGCTTGGAATTATTCCCATTCTCGTCCACCACGTAGTTTATGTCATAGCCATTAGGCAGTTTATGAATTTGACTTGCAATTTCCTTAGGTTTAAGGAAGTCATATGGGGTTCCCTTCACTGGCTTGATCTCACCTGTAGGAATGAGTTCCTCATTGACAGGTGTGATTTGTGAACAAATAGCTGAATTGTGTGTGAGAGAATGTCTCCACTGTCATGGCCCCTCAAGTTCCAGTAACCGTGCTGAGCTAGATTCACTGGTGTGGCTTTGTCAATGGGCTTTGCTTTCATCTTCACTATCAACTTGTTGGTTTGAAAGAACATGTATGTAACAACAACCTTAAGTTTTCCCGGAAACCCTAGGAATTGTAAATATTGTCAGAGAGAGACAGACAAATACTTTTTTTTTGTTACATGTAAACCAAGAATGAAAGTACCTTGTTCTTTGTCAGAACTGACATAGCTAAATGTGATGTGACTGTCTACTTTGTGGGAAGTTACGTTCCATATAACTTCGCTGAAACCTTTGGGACCACCTAATATTAAGTCAACATGGAACAAAGTTATATTAGATGGTGGGTTAAAAATAACAACTTGGTTGGAATTAAATGCTTAGCATATACCGTGAAGAGTGTTGTTTCCATCATTTGCAGGCAAATGGTAGGTTTTGCCATTTAAAGTAAAGTGAGCTCCTCCAATTCTATTAGCCACACGTCCAATAAGGGCACCAGAGTATACTGTATCATTCTGCAACATATCAAATTAAACCACAAATTAAATATAAAGTTATTTTGATTGACATGGATGTGAATGTAACTTTAGTATAACTACTAAGGTAGTAGTTGGTGGTGAAAAATTCATTTCTTATACCAAAGTTACATTCACATCCATGTCAATCAAAATAACTTTAGTTGGTGGTGAAAAATTCATTTCTTTTCAACTCTCTTACCAGAATTATTCGATCTACTATGGAGCTAATTGACCTATTAAAAGAGAGTAAAATTTGAATGCAAAGTTTGATGCTGCTGCTACTAGCAGAGGTCGATCGGCTTAAAGATGATAAGTTTTAATTCTAGTTAAAGCAAAAAAAATAAAAAATAAAAAGAAATAAAAGACAAGAAGAGAAAAATCAGTGAAGGACATACAACCAACCCCAAGAAAACAATCCTTCTGAATCTTAATATATATGTTCTAAAAAGCCCCTCCATTTCAAAAGCTCGACACAGACAAAACTGAACCCAATCTTCCCTCCCATTCATCATACCTTGTACGAGTCAACTGAATCAAAGCCAAGGACAATATTGGCCAATTTTCCTGGAGAAACAAACGCAACAGAAAACATTTGAAGATTATACGACAAACCAAACATAATCTTTATCATAAAAATGGAAAGAGGAGCAAGGACGAAGCTATATGAAAGACAAACCATGCCTATCAGGGACCATTAAAGACATAATTGTAGCGCCATAGTTTGTTAACTTGATCTGGAACTGTCCTCTCCTCAGCTCATAAATTCCCACCTTGCCACTTTCTGCATCAACTCCGAAAAGAAACACAAGCCCCAGAAGAATGCAGAAAGCCAACGATGGTTTAGACATGGTGAAATGGGTCACAGAGAATTACTGTTAACAATATTCCAGTGCAAATAATGAAAGCCAGAAGCACGTGAATATATGGAAGGCTCAAGATAAAAATAACTGGTTTTCATTATTCAAGGATTTTGATTGTACCGTTTTGGAAACCAAAAAAAAAAAAAAAAGAATCTAGCTAACTCTGACTGTACTTCTGTTCGGATAGGATTTTGGGCTCTTATCGTTATCTAATTACGCTTGTGTATATAGGAATCTCATCAAGGTTTGAACTTTGAAGAACCTGATATTTTTATTCCACAATTTTGCTGATTGATGCAAATCAGCAAATTAATGATTATAACTTTCACCCATCATAATAGTGAATGGATAGTGCTTGGTTCTGTTGACCTTAATGGATTGTGCTTTTTGGGGCTTGGGAAAGATCACGGGTAGAATGTAAATGTAATATAAATATAAGAGCTAGTTTGACTTTTAATTTGATCATAAATATAAGATTACAATCCACTATGTCTCTCATATTTATCTTTTTTTTTTTTTAAGTAATACTTGTAGCAGTTTCACATATTAAAAATTCCATCAAATAATCCTCTGGTCTTTAATATAGGACTCAATTCTTGAGTTAGTTTTGGTCCTAAATATAAGACCAATTATCATATTTATCAATTTTCTCTAAATTACCGCTATAGATACTCCCTCAACCATAATCAAGTAGAAGAGGGAGAGGGGATATTAAGAAAGAGATTATGGTGTTTTATTTAGGAAAAATATGTCACTTTTCTTATAATTAACTAATTTACCTAACTCCTTAATCTAATCAAATTAGATAAATGGCTCTTATATTAAGGACGGGAGGAGTAGTAGTTTTAGCTAATACATATGATTACCAAGAATATTTTAGAGAAAATAACATCTAGTTATTACAAATAACTAACTTAAAAACTTTTTTAATCTACTCAAATTAGTCAATTAGCTTTTATATTTTGGAGCGAAGGTAGTATTAATATTATTTTCAATATGCAATAATTTGATTTTTAATGTTGCCACTACAACCACCATTCCCACTAGTCCACTACCAACAACAACAAATGATGATAGTTCATGTGAATGAGTCAATTATCATGGTAAGAACGTGATATGGTGAGACTCATTGTTACTTTAGTTAGATGCAGGGGAATTAAGTACCGACATTTTTCTTTAGATAATTCATTATATATAATTGTGATTTATAAATATTTTATTCTGTTATAAATTCCACATTGATATTTCCTATATCCCATTAACGGTCGTTTCCTTGGTAGCATCATAAGGGTTTTTTTCTCTTTTCACTGTTTGCACATATTCTTTTTTTTTTCCCCCAAAAAATTAGATGAATAAGCACTAACGGTTTAGAATTTTATGCGAGTTCTGTTTTTTTTTTTTTTTTGGGTCTAACAGAATTACATGGGAGTTCACATGAACTTAAAAAGAAAGAAATATTCACATTGTAGTCACCATATAACTCCATCCGGCCAAGAGAAGCAGGACAAGCCATAATAATAACTTAATAAATCATGCAATTAAAGTTTCTTTTTAAAATAATTTGTTAATACACTGTCAACTCTATATCGTTACCACCATCTGTCCATTGTCACTGCCAGTGTAACATCCCTTAGCTATTACTACCTCCGGTCCTAAATATAAGACTTAGTTGATTTATTTGATTAGATTAAGAAAATAAGTTAAATTAATTATTATAATAAATAGGTATTGTTTTTTCTAAAATATCTTTGCTAATCAAGTTTATTGGCTAGAACTACTATTATCAGAAGGATTATCTTGAAAAAAAATAGATAAATATGATAAATAAAGTGGATTGAAGTCTTATATTTAGAACCAAAATAAAAGTCAAACGAGGTCTTATATTAAGAATCGAGTTAGTACAATTACTAGGAACGCTATCACTTTTTCTTAAGGAAAAAAAAAATTAGAGAGAGGAATACCAGAAGCTTGATGTTATAACTGAAATCAGGTCTATGACCTTCTACTTACTATCACTTATAATAAGACTATTACTATTTTCATTGGATATTAATATTACTCATACTACTCAAATTTTTTTCTACTATAATTCACTTAAAAAACTGCGCGTTCAAGAACATAATAATGGAATTTAAGAGGTCACCAACTTATCATTAATGGCAATATCATTTATTTATATAGTAAAATTACCACAAAACTAGTCTAAAATCATATTATAAGTACAAACTTCAACTTAAAAAAAAAAAACCTAAAAAGGGAGAATTATAGTGAGGTCCTAGGGAAGCAAAATAATTATTATCAAATCCTGATAACAAGCTAAGTAGCTTGTAATGACAAGTTCCAAAATAAAAAAATGATAACTTTGAGACTTATTTTGTAATTATTTTCTTTCTTTGGACCTCATTATAATTCTCCTTAAAAAAACCTATAAAACAAAGCATAATAGCACTTGACCTACAGGAAGCCATTATATATCAAGATAAAGAGTCCCTCCAGTGGACCCAACCTATATCAAAGATGAATAGATCAAATCAATCATAAATAGACATAATCCACTTAAAAGTGTGTCACATGCGTATATCTCTATTCATGATCAGTTTGACCTATCTGTCTCTTATAATTTGACTATGTGTCTATCTCAGAATTTTCTATCAGTACACTTTGCGTAGCGATTATGACAAAAGAGTTGAATGCGTGGGCCTCGCGTGTGAAACCTTAATGAAGACATCTTCCATTGTGGTGTCTGTTAAACCCCATGCAAACACAGTGAAGTTTCTCTTTGCAAAGCCAATAGCTCGGAAGACATCTGCTATTCTGACCTCTTCTTTCGGCAGCTCAAATTTCTGAGTTCCAGAGATATGGTATGTCTTGCTAGCATTTGGAGACAGCTTGTGCACCAAGTCCTCCACTTCATTCTCATGTTCTATAGATGTTGTCATTGTGAACACATAGCTTCCTCCATATCTTGCTTTAAGCTATCACATACAATTGAAATATCAAGTGTTAGGAAAAAATAGCAGTATTGAAAGATCAAGGGAAGTGCAATGCCAGAAGAGGTTCATAAATCACGTTTAGAGCTTGAAACGTGATGCCAACCCGACTTTTCTGTCGCGAAAAGCCACTTTGGCCCAACATGTGATGTTTGGGATGGCTTATGAGAAAATAAGTTCTTGAACCAAAAGTGAAATTAAAGCTAGAATGGCTTTTTCTGACTTTTCCTTTTTTTTTTCAGATTTGAATCTTGTGATTTTTCAATACATCATTTAAATAAGTTTCTATCAAAATGATTTTTATAAAATCCTATGCAAAGAAAAATCACATTATGATAATTAGCTTTTATCCCAACTTCAGTTTGCAAAAGCTAGTTAAATAAAATCACTTTTGCCAGCGGAAGTAGGGTCCAAACTCCAAAGGCACAAAGACTCAAGTTCTTTAAATTATTCTACTTGCGTCTATGTTATTGGAGACATCTAAAAACCACATCCAAGTTTTTCAGCATCCACAGAATGAAGGTCTTTAGATATGTTGTGATAAAGCATAACACTTTCATGGTTTTACCTCCTTTGGATTTCCCATGCACTGCCAGCTTCCATCTACGAAAATTCCTATTCGGTCACATAAGACCTCTGCTTCTTCCATGGAATGTGCTGAAATCAAGCAATATAAATACATAAGAAAAAGAAATCACTATTATGCTGTTATGAAGCTTGGGTAAAGAAAATGAGCAGATATGATTATTAACAATCCTAATATCCTATTACAATGATAGGGAGAAGGAATATACTGGTTAGTATGATTGCCCGATTCTGCTTTGCACGCTTGACAACATTCCATAAAATTGTTCTCGACGCAGGGTCTAATCCAGTACTTGGTTCATCCATATAAACAACCTTAAAAATTTTCCAGCAATTACAGAATGCTTAGCCTAACGTGGAAACATCTCCAACATAGGTTGGTCGAAGCAGATTGGATTAAGGAGGGATCAATACATACTTTGGGATCTCCAATCAATGAAATTGCAACACTAAGCCTCCTCTTCATTCCTCCACTGTACTTTCCAGCCTTTTTATCGGCAACTCCTCCATGAAAAAGGTTTACACTTTTCAGGGATTCTTCCACTGCCTGCAGCAGCAGAATGCAAGCAAAAGTTCTTAATTGGCAGAGAAGTGCCAAAGAGAAAGGTTTGACTCTGGACATTCATACTAATGACTGAGAGTTTACAAGCTAAAGTACTGTTCACTTCCTCAAAACCATCATATATGCAAAAAGAAGATATTTACATGAAAATTTGATTTGCATAATCCTATAATAACAAGTCTTCTGAAACACCAATCGCAAACGAACTTACTTGTGTTAAGGCCGAACCTTTAAGATTTTTAAGTCTGCCATAGAAGAGCAGGTGCTCTCTTCCAGTTAGAGTTTCCCAAAGCAAGCTATAATGTCACCCAAAAAAATTAGTAAATGTAATTTTCATTTTAGAAAAATATGAATAAAAGTTGGAGGAAAATTCCGACTTACCTCATGCTGTGGACATACGCCCATGCTAGTATATATTTCATCCATCTGAGTTCTAATGTCCAGACCTTGAACAAATGCGGCACCAGAGGTTGGCTTCGTGAGACCAATCATCTGTAACCATATACAATTTATAATGATTGTCAATGGCCAAATCCACCCGAAGGATTAAAACATCTTGGCATCAAAGGGAGATTCAAAGAGAACCGAAATGAACCCATCAGAATTTTCCCTTGGGCATATACATCCAAAATTTCATCTCTAGATACTGACAAATTGGAAGCTCCCTGATTAGTCCCAAAAAAAAAAAAAAAGACAGGAGACTACTCCAAAGGTTTGTTTATATATCTTAAAGAACTTCAATTTAACTGACCATATTGATAAATGAGGTCTTCCCAGCACCGTTGGGGCCCAGCATACCAAAGCATTCCCCTTGAGGCAAAGCAAGAGATAAACTCACTGCATATTTCTCTGGGTTTCCATCCCTAGCTGGATAAAACTTTTTTTAAGTTGTCACATACAATTGCCTGATTCACAGATGGTTCAAGTAGCAGCTGCTCGACTTTTTCCCTCTGGAAAAAAGAAGAAATCAACGCATCATGCAAGCAAGTCACACGATAACATGAATGACCAAAAATACCCAAGAAAAAAAAGTGGCGACACGTGCTTGAGATCAATATCTGGTAAAATTATTGGTATAGTTGAGTGACGAGTAGAAGCTAAGCAAGTCAAAATGCTTGCACTGAAAATATATAGTACAAGTATTTGAAATATGCATAAATACCTCTTGACTGACATCAGGTTTCTCCATCTGAACAAAAACTTTTGATCCCTGCCTATGAATGCTAGGCTTCCGGAATGATGACATAGGCTTTTTCTGAAATCTTTTCAAGAAAAAAAGAGGACTTTTGCGACTTCCTGATACTTGATCAATGTAATAAGCAACAAGAAGCACCATAAACCACTCAATAACCATGATAATTAAGACCTCTCTCATGCCATTTACACTATCATTCAGATCTCCCCATCGCATCGCATTGTTTCCTGTAGCATGTGCTTCGAAGGCATATGATGCTAACTCATAGAGTCCACGATATAACGCAAACCCAGGGTACAACTCTAAAACAACTATCCACCCTCCTGAAGACACAGCAGGCAATTAATAGGCCAGAAAGGTTAGACTTTACAATACAGACACGACACGTATAAAGATGACAAGCAAAATCTCTAATATATACTGGATACAAATTCTAAGAATGGTCATCATATTAATCCATTCTTTTAAGCTACATGAAAATGATGAACTTAGTGATAGAGTAGAATTCACTCCATTTCAGTTATCACAAGTTTACACAAAAAAACTTGAACCAATAAGCTAAATGGAGAGGCTGGGAAGGCTGGACAAGTAGCATAAACCTACACATGATTTGCACAAGTTATTCCCTTTGAAAAGATAATAATATACCAGAGGATTCATTATGGGGGAAAAAAATATTGATGAGGAAGGCCTATCATATAAGGGGAAGCAAAATCGAGAACAATGTTCTTCACCCTAAATTTGGACAGGCATGTTCATAGCCACTGAAATAATGAATTTACCGTGACTAGCGGGACAAAGAATGTTGAGGAAATTGGAAAAGACACCAGTTGAAGACAATTCAGTTGTTTCCTTTCTCTATATGCTAAAGAGATTGAAACATCTACTGGCGAGAACATAAATAGTTACTCTGAAGGATATTGTTATGATCATCAGCACCACCATTTACTATTAGAAAAATGCTATCTAATTCTATTGTATAAGAATCCATCAAAAGATGACAAAAAAAGCACATCAATAATATAGAAGATCAGAAGGACAAAAAGAATTGCTATTGTTCCTCGGCCAACCAACTTACTTGGAAATGATGTATCTTCAACAAAAAAGTTGAAAAGAAAGCCACCTAAAAGCCCAGATGCAAAGACACCAATGTATGCAATTACTGCAATTATTACAAACAAATGTCAGTAATCAGACCTGAGAATAGAAGCACTGAACGCCTAATATGAACAACACAAAAGGATTAATTGCCAAACCTGTAGCTGTCTTAACATTCGAAAACATGGTGGCCACAAGAAATACCAACGAAATTTGCAAGTTTATCAAGATGAAAAAAAAACGAATTGGATACTGTAGTCATTCGTTGTAAAGAATTTCAACCCTGTAAATGAAGTCAGCTGTATTAAAGAGAATCCAAAATGTCAAAAGTGAAAATAATTCACATGCTTGTATTCTACCATCCTTACCTATGAGGGAGCCAAATATCACAAAGCATAGCACATAGAGCACTGACAGGGAAAAAAAATAGCCATAGGATATCATCCAATATGGCCCATCGCCAAGACCGTGCATCTTATCATTATTCTGAGTTTCTTTTCCTTCTCATACACCAGTGATGTCAAAATACCTACACGAATGAAAGAGAAGTTACACACCTGAAAAGTTATGTATGCTAGAATAAGTGCCTGACATTTTTGTCATATCAACGTCAGATGTTTATGTAATTCTGGTCCTTGACTTTGATTACATGAATTGTCCAGCAGGGAGGAAGCCTGCTCCAAGATAATTGTCTATCTACTTCATTACATACAGGAAAAGAAAGTCCAAAACAAGTAACTATATGGTTACTTTACAGGTCAAGAAGACATAGGGCAAAGAAAGAATATCAGGACTATATTGGAAAAGATAAATAAATAAATAAAGAGGTTCCACATAAGATTGTTTTTTGATCATGGATTCTTAAGGAAACTGAAGACTGGCAAATAAACATAGACTCCACAGATCAATTAATTATCCATCAGAAACCATTTCTGCTATGGATTGATGTACATACAGGGAAAAGTTGCAGGAAGACCCAAGTAAAGAAGAGGGGACCCAGAAGAGAAGCCACGTCAATTCTCAATGGGTCTCAGGTTTTGGCATTTCCTTTACAAACTCAAATAACATCTCAGTACCGGACCCAGCAGAAACTGAAGGAAGGCATTTGATACCTGCAAGTGTATATATACATGTTAGATGTTGGTCAGTATCGTGATTTGTCAGATGCAGGTCAATAAACCAAAAAAATTGAACGGGAAACAAGGGAAATAAAATAAAGGGACATTGCCAATATATTTATGTGTCGGTCAGTATCACTACTTGCTAGTTGCTTCTTCCATTCAAATTAGATAGTGATAGATAGTAATGATTTTAAAAGTCATTTCAAAGAAAGTATCTATACCTCAGTTCAAAATTATCCACCTCTAATGACTCAATTTGTGTTTTAAGCCTTTATTCATATTTCGGTCATATGAACATCTTATATGTTAGGAGTTGATGCTTTATAGATTTTTATCAGGTATCAGAATACTAACAAGAGGATGAAACAAGTAAAACATATCATACCAAATTTACTGAAGGAGGAACTCGTGCCAATGCAATTTGCTGGAAACCCGTGT